>NC_090646.1:4160255-4273818 GCF_040937935.1 Hyperolius riggenbachi | reverse complement strand
CAGCAGCATCCTCCTCCGGTCACAGCCAGCGCCTGACCCGCATGGTGGCTGACTACATGGGGTCGTACAGCGGGCTTGACAGCGATGCCCCTGTTGATCCCATGGAGTATTGGGTCAAGCGCATGGAGATCTGGAGCGAGCTGGCGCAGTACGCCCTGGAAGTGCTGTCCTGCCCCCCTTCCAGCGTGCTGTCCGAGCGCTGCTTCAGTGCAGCTGGTGGCGTGGTCACCGAGAAACGCTCACGTCTGTCTCACAAGTCTGTGGACAGACTGACGTTTCTCAAGATGAACCAGGCGTGGGTGGAAGGCGAGTTCCTGGCCCCTGTTGTCGGCGAGAGGGGGACATGAACTGGCTGCCGGAACCATCGTTAATGTGCCTTACCACCCTTTACCACCTCCTGGCTCCTGCTCACTAAGCCAGCCTGGTTCACTTTGACTATTACGTCGCCTGCAGCCACACATTTTACACCTACAGTGGGCTGCTGTGTACTGCCCTTCTGCTGTCTGTCTGTGTTTCCCACTGCCAGGGTACACAGAATTACCTTCTTCTGCTGCCACTCTGCCACCAGCTATTACGTCAAACAATAGCTATATTGGTTGTAAAACCAAAAACCAAAAAACCATTAAAAAAAAAAAAAGGTTTAATTTTTCTGAGGTGCCCGGGTTGAAAACTGTGTTGTCCCAGTTGTGTATTGGACACAATGTGGGCTGCACGACCGCTGTCTGGGACCTCCTGTTGTGTTTATTTACAGCCCTGGTATCACCGCTAGGTACCAGGGCTATTATGTCACGCTGCCTACCTGCTGCCACACTCACACTGCTCCTCCATACCTCCTCCTGCTGCTGCTGCTGTCTGTCTGTGTTTCCCACTGCCAGGGTACACAGATGATTTACCTTCTGCTGCCACTCTGCCACCAGCTATTACGTCAAACAATAGCTGCTCGCCTACTCCTCCATTCCTCCTCCTGCTGCTGCTGTCTGTCTGTGTTTCCCACTGCCAGGGTACACAGAATTACCTTCTTCTGCTGCCACTCTGCCACCAGCTATTACGTCAAACAATAGCTATATTGGTTGCAAAACCAAAACCAAACAAACCATTAAAAAAAAAAAAAAGGTTTAATTTTTCTGAGGTGCCCGGGTTGAAAACTGTGTTGTCCCAGTTGTGTATTGGACACAATGTGGGCTGCACGACCGCTGTCTGGGACCTCCTGTTGTGTTTATTTACAGCCCTGGTATCACCGCTAGGTACCAGGGCTATTATGTCACGCTGCCTACCTGCTGCCACACTCACACTACTCCTCCATACCTCCTCCTGCTGCTGCTGTCTGTCTGTGTTTCCCACTGCCAGGGTACACAGAATTACCTTCTTCTGCTGCCACTCTGCCACCAGCTATTACGTCAAACAATAGCTATATTGGTTGCAAAACCAAAACCAAACAAACCATTAAAAAAAAAAAAGGTTTAATTTTTCTGAGGTGCCCGGGTTGAAAACTGTGTTGTCCCAGTTGTGTATTGGACACAATGTGGGCTGCACGACCGCTGTCTGGGACCTCCTGTTGTGTTTATTTACAGCCCTGGTATCACCGCTAGGTACCAGGGCTATTATGTCACGCTGCCTACCTGCTGCCACACTCACACTGCTCCTCCATACCTCCTCCTGCTGCTGCTGCTGCTGTCTGTCTGTGTTTCCCACTGCCAGGGTACACAGATGATTTACCTTCTGCTGCCACTCTGCCACCAGCTATTACGTCAAACAATAGCTGCTCGCCTACTCCTCCATTCCTCCTCCTGCTGCTGCTGTCTGTCTGTGTTTCCCACTGCCAGGGTACACAGAATTACCTTCTTCTGCTGCCACTCTGCCACCAGCTATTACGTCAAACAATAGCTATATTGGTTGCAAAACCAAAACCAAACAAACCATTAAAAAAAAAAAAAAAGGTTTAATTTTTCTGAGGTGCCCGGGTTGAAAACTGTGTTGTCCCAGTTGTGTATTGGACACAATGTGGGCTGCACGACCGCTGTCTGGGACCTCCTGTTGTGTTTATTTACAGCCCTGGTATCACCGCTAGGTACCAGGGCTATTATGTCACGCTGCCTACCTGCTGCCACACTCACACTACTCCTCCATACCTCCTCCTGCTGCTGCTGCTGCTGTCTGTCTGTGTTTCCCACTGCCAGGGTACACTACACAGATGATTTACCTTCTGCTGCCACTCTGCCACCAGCTATTACGTCAAACAATAGCTGCTCGAGGCGCATGCGCGGCGCTGACCGAAGTGGATGTGATCCCCGGCAGCTCCGCTCCAACTCTGCTCAACCCGCTTAACTACGCGAGCAAACGGATATAAACCCACACCAAACTTGCACCGTGGCACTGTGACATGACCAAGGGGAGGAAGAGCAAAAAGAAAGGCGATTCTCCGGACTCTACAACACCAGGCACCCCTAAAACATCCCCGGTCTCCACGCGCTCATCCAAAGCCAAGATGGCGGAGGCACAGCAAGGTGCAAAACAACAAGGCCCAGCCTCGCCCGAGCATAGAATCTCACCGCAGGCCAACAAAAAAAACAACCAGCCGGCCTCCCCAATCCAGCCAGCTTCTCACGATGAGCTGGTAGCAAATATTCAGAAAGTTTTCCGTGCGGAACTAAAGGAGGCGGTTCGAGACTTTACGCTTCAGATACGGGAAATTGGAGGTCGGGTCGCCGATTTAGAGAAACAAACTGACGCTATTACAGTAGCCTTAGCAGAAGACAAAGAGCAAATGGACACTCAAGCTACTCAGATCGATACTCTTGAGCTGAAAATGGAAGACATCGAAAACCGCAACCGCCGCGCTAACCTTCGAATTCGAGGTCTCCCAGAAACAGAGACTGACCTCCCAGCCGTGGCACTTGCCCTCTTTAAAGCTCTTCTTCCCCTAGAGGACCCACAGCAATTCCGCATGATACGGATCCACAGGGCGCTGGCCAAACCGCCTAAACCTCACTTACCAAGAGATGTAGTTCTCAAGCTTCACTATGAAGAAGTTAGGGACCAAATACTGCAGGCAGCTAGAAACCTGACATCGCTTCCAGGAGTCCCAGACACTGTACAACTCTATGCGGACCTAGCTCCCATGACGATACAACGCAGACGACTCCTCCGCCTGGTAACTGCGTCGCTCATGAAGGCCTCCGTCAAATACAGATGGGGATTTCCCTTCTCCCTAACCTTCCAGCACGGCGGAAAAGCCTACACATGCCGCACACTAGAAGAAGGCCGCAAACAGCTCGAACTGGCAGGAATCCGGGCAGAACCTATGGATGTCACCCATTTACCACAACGGGCTCCGAGACCTGCGAAAGTCTGGACTACTAAAGCATCTCGCTCTCGCCCACAAACCGAGGACGACTAAAACAGGTCGTTTATAAACCCTTAAGAAGCTGGACCTAAACTGTGAGTAATGACATGCCCACTACCTGCATACCACCGGGGGAATACCCTCATCTGATAACTCTTCCCTATCCCCACATACTGCACCTGCGACTGTACAATGACCCTGATCGCTTTGCCAGCCTTCTGCTGCACCAGAACAACAGCCGCCATTGTTTAGTACTCACTCAGCGGGAGACGCTTAGACAGACTTTCGGTCTCCACATGCTCGGAACCTCTGGGCTGCTCCTGAGGCACAAGAGACATGGCTACATAACTATATTATAGGGCCCGCTATACCACAGTTTGGGGATCACCGGAGCCCAGCACTTAACCCAGAACTCCCGAAAAACCTTGGGAGAACAGCCCACCGAGGCTCCTTTCTTTCCCTTTATCTCCACGTTACATAGTTCATGTTGAATTTTTTCTCTATTTACTCCGTTATAGGATGGCGGACAGCAAAGCCTCTTCACCGTAGGGGTTTAACAAAATACTACTTACATATCCATCCTACTGTTTATTCTAGCCACGTTGGTTATTCCGTATAAGGTTTGCACTTTAATGCTTGAAATGTTGTATAACGGGTTGAGGCGGCAGTTGGATAAAAATGCTGCCTCCACTTGACAATCTGCATGACTGGTACCCTAATATCCCCAGGCATGCCTATTGTCGCTAAGAGCAAATTTTGCTCTACTAGAGCCAGACTGGACTATACTGGCTCAAGACTCTTTATTGTCATTTTGCTATTAACTGTATGTTTCATGTTCCCCGTCCCTAAGGTTGACATACTCTATACGCCCTCCCCCCGGGCTGCTGAAGTACAGAATCTCAAACCTCATTATCAAAAAATCCAAACATTCCATATATCGCTAAATAGAAAACTTAATGGCATCTCTTAATGTCATATCACATAATGCCAAGGGCCTGAATGCCCCAGCAAAGAGGAGAAAAGCAATGATCGATTACCAAAAATGTCACCCGGATATAATCTGCATCCAGGAGACTCACTTCTCCACAAATTCTACACCCAGATATTTTCACAAAAACTATCAGAGATTCTATGCTTCGACAGCCACAAAAAAACATAGAGGAGTGATCACCCTAATAGCGAACTCCCTTCCCCTAATAGTTGAAAAAACGATCTCAGATGATGAGGGAAGATTTATTATAATCCAGGGCAAACTACAGCACACACAAATCTCAATAATAAACCTATACGCTCCGCCAGAGTCCCCAATCCCAGCCATAAAAAAAGTCTTGTCCCACTTGTCTGAGATGGGACAGGCTCAGGTGATCTGGGCCGGAGATTTTAACCTGGCGCCCAATCCAGCCATAGACAGATCCAAACCAAATGTTTCCCCTAGACACCATCAGTTGGCGTCATCTCTAAAGGGACTGCTCTCCCCGTTCCACCTGGTAGACGCATGGAGAGAATATAACCCCAATAAGCGGGAATACACCTTTTATTCACAAGCACATCGCACATACTCGCGCATAGATGCTATTCTTATGTCGTCCTCACTAATTCCTAATCTCGCTTATGCAAGACACGCTATCACAACATGGTCTGACCATGACATAGTTTGGGTCTCATGTACCTCATTATGCACTCCCATAGTACGCCCCCCATGGAGACTCAACGAGTCACTCCTGACTGACTCGGAAACAGTCCTTGACATAGAAGAACACCTGCAGAATTATTTCAAAGACAATGACATAACTCACACTAAACCAGATATTCTCTGGCTCGCCCACAAACCGACAATAAGAGGCCACCTCATTAAAATAGCTAGCCACAAAAAGAAGGCCAAGACACAACAGCAACTCCAGCTAGAAATTAAACTTGCACGCCTTAAAATGACTCATGCACATCACCCATCCCTCTATACACTCAAACAAATAGAAGACACCACCAAACAAATTAACATTCTCCTCTCTAATAGGACAGAAAAAGCCATCCGCTGGACCAAATCAAAATGCTATACGCAAAGTAACAAACCTAACTCTTGGCTAGCAAAAAAGCTACGCGACATACAAAATACTAACAAAATATTTCAAATTAAAACACAGCAAGGAACAACAACCTCTGATCCGCTTAAAATCCATCATACCTTCACTGAATACTATAAATCTCTCTACTCAGCAACCCAAGACAATAGAGCCCTCCCGAATATAGGCGATTTCTTACGCACAGTACGTACCCCATGCCTCAAACCAGAAAAATCGGCGACCCTGAACCTCCCGATTACCGAAATCGAAGTGACCACAGCTATCAAAAAGCTAAAAAACGGAAAATCCCCAGGCCCTGATGGCTTCACAGCCATCTACTATAAAAAATTTAAAACCTCCCTCACGCCCTACCTACTTAGACTTTACAACTCAATACTACAAGGTAAAACCCCAGCCCCAGAGTTCCTTCAATCAATAATTACAGTCATCCCCAAACCAAATAGAGACCACCTAGATGTACGCAACTTTAGACCCATATCATTACTAAATTTGGATTACAAAATCTTCACCTCCATACTAGTGGCGAGACTTAACACTATACTAGGCCCCTTAATCCATAAAGATCAAGTGGGTTTCATTCCGCTACGTCAAGCCCCCGATAATTTAAGGAAAGTAATAAACCTTATCCAAATAGTTAAGAGACAAAAAACGCCCACAATCCTAGCCTCCCTCGACATGGAAAAGGCTTTCGATACCATAAACTGGCCATTCATGATGGAAGCTCTACAGAAGGCAGGCATTGGAGGCCCTTTCCTACAGGCCATCAATTGTCTCTACTCTTCTCCAACCGCTACATTAAAATTGCCCACAGATTCCCCCTCCCTAATTCCCATCAGACGTGGAACACGGCAGGGGTGCCCTCTATCCCCAGCACTCTTTGCCCTAGTAATTGAGCCCCTAGCAGAAGCAATCCGCACCTCTCCTGACATCCAAGGAATCAAACTAGCAGACCATGAGTACAAAGCCAACCTCTTTGCTGACGATTTGTTAATCACCCTCACCTCGCCACACACATCCCTACCAAATCTCCTCACATTAGTTAAAACTTTCGGAAAATTGTCTGGGCTCCAGCTCAACATCAACAAAACAGAGATTTTACCTATAAACCTTCACCCAGCAGTAGCCTCATCCCTAACTTCTTCCCTAGGAGTTAAATTACAGACTAAATACCTTACTTACCTGGGCATCAAAATTTCAGGCAGCCCTTCAGAACTCTATGACCTAAACATTAAACCAATGCTCATTAAACTAAAAGCAGATTTATTAAAATGGTCCTCCCCGACCATATCTTGGTCCGGACGCATCCACGCAATTCGCATGACACTTCTCCCACGCATTCTATACCTATTCCGCTCCCTACCCATCCCAATCACTCAGGCTTCATTAAAAGATCTACAAACACATATATTTAAATTTATATGGAATAACAAAAAAGGCAATATTTCTCGCAAAATAATGTACTGGAATAGGGCTAGGGGGGGGCTAGGAGTCCCAGACCTATATTGCTATTACAAAGCATCTCAGATTGCACAATTATCCCAACTATATTCTTTGCACAACCCTCCACTGTGGACCCAGATAGAAAATAGCCTTATAAAACCATATACCCTACAGGCACTAATGTGGGCAAATAAAAAATTTCCCCCATCACACAAAGCTCTATCCCCTCTCTCAGCCCACTCATTGACTTTATGGAACAAACTTAAAAATACCAAAAGGTTGAAATCTTCGTTCCCACAGCTAACCTCACTGTTTGGAAATCCAGATTTCACCCCCGGACTAGAACACAGAGCGTTTCGCTGGTGGAAAGACAACGGCTACTACCTGGTCAAACACATACAGATAGACGATAAATGCCCCTCATGGACGCAATTCAAAGAGAAAACCCAATTCCCGCAATCAGAATACTTCTCAGCCCTCCAAATCTTCCACTACTTAAAATCACTTCCCGCACCGCTCCCTGGGTCTCCACCTAGGACCCCATTTGAATTGTGGTGCCTAAATACACCATTAGAAGGTGGTCTCATCTCCTACTTGTACTCATTATTCTCCCAACCCCTGGAATCTTCTAAAACAAATACCATGACACAGTGGGAATTGGATTTAGATGTTAGCATACCAATAGAGCATTGGTCAAAAGCTTGCTTAACCCTTACTAAAGGGAGTAGCTACTACTCACATATAGAGACCAATATGAAAATTCTTCATCGCACATATCAAACTCCCAGTAAGATTCATAACTTTGACCCATCAAGATCTAAATACTGTTTCCGAAACTGTGGACAGACAGGCACAATGGCACACATCTGGTGGTTCTGTCCACTAGCCCGTGACTACTGGAACCAGATTGCAGCCATTATCAACTCGGCACTAGAAAAAGCCCAACCAACTGACCCCCTCATGCTCTTGCTGGGACATAAACCAAAAGATTGGAAATACCCACACCATCGACTGGCTCAGCACATAGCCAAGGCTGCCAGAATTCACATCGCCAGACAATGGCTTCAACCATCCCTATCTATAGCACAAACTAGAGAAATTATAAACGATATTCTCATCAATGAACGTCTCCTAGCAATCATTAACGACACTACTCTACCCTTCATCAGAACCTGGCAGCCCTGGCTATCACTTACCGAATCACAACAAGTAAGAGCCGTGGCATTAACCATATAAAGACCCAACATGAGCTTTTAACTTAGCACAATAGTACACTTGTCTATGCTGATTCTGTCTCAGATAATCCCCCCCTTCAGATATGTCAACCCTATCCTACTGTTACTGTTATTATTTGTAAATTTTATCTCAACTCCGCAATGTATCATTGTAGACTTGGCCCTACCAGGGCAACCTTACTGCATAACTTGTTCTGTTTCAAAAATCCCAATAAAAACCCTTGAAACTAAATATGCAGCTTGAAAATTAACCTATCAAATCCTGCTGAGGTAAAATTTGGTTGGACCCTTTTCAAACTGCATAAATTTGCATACATTTGCACTATCAAAAAAAAAAAAAAAAAAAAAACAATAGCTGCTCACATTACTCCTCCATTCCTCCTGCTGCTGTTGCTGTCTGTCTGTGTTTCCCACTGCCAAGGTACACAGAATTACCTTCTGCTGCCACTCTGCCACCAGCTATTACGTCAAACAATAGCTATATTGGTTGCAAAACCAAAACCAAACAAACCATTAAAAAAAAAAAAGGTTTAATTTTTCTGAGGTGCCCGGGTTGAAAACTGTGTTGTCCCAGTTGTGTATTGGACACAATGTGGGCTGCACGACCGCTGTCTGGGACCTCCTGTTGTGTTTATTTACAGCCCTGGTATCACCGCTAGGTACCAGGGCTATTATGTCACGGCGAGCTGCCTGCCTCATTGACTGCCTGCTGCCACACACTCATCCTCCTCCTCCTGCTGCTGAATTTACCTCCTGCTGTCTTTGTGTTTCCACTGCCAGGGAGCACATACAATGGCGCTTCCAACATGCGTGCGCCCACCAGCTATTTGTTACGCTCAAAAATAGCTGCATTTCTTTAAAAAAAAAATTGAAAAGAGAAATACGTGAAGAAGAAGAAGACGATATTGAAAAAGAAGGAGAAGGAGAAGATGAAGATGAAGAAGAAGATGAAGAAGAAGATGAAGAAGATGATGAAGAAGAAGATGAAAAAGAAGAAGAAGATGAAGAAGATGAAGAAGATGAAGAAGAAGAAGATGAAGAAGATGATGAAGAAGATGAAGAAGATGATGAAGATGATGAAGAAGAAGAAGATGAAGAAGAAGAAGAAGAAGAAGAAGAAGAAGATGAAGAAGAAGAAGAAGATGAAGAAGAAGAAGATGAAGAAGATGAAGATGAAGAAGAAGAAGAAGATGAAGAAGATGAAGATGAAGAAGAAGATGATGAAGAAGAAGAAGAAGATGATGAAGAAGAAGAAGAAGAAGAAGATGATGAAGAAGAAGAAGAAGAAGATGAAGAAGAAGAAGAAGAAGAAGAAGAAGAAGAAGAAGACAATATAGAAGAAGAAGAAGATGATATAGAAGAAGAAGATCTAGAAGAAGAAGAAGAAAGATAAAGAAGAAGAAGAACAAGTATATACAGTAACACTACTGAACAAAATTAAGGACACAACTTATCTTTCCACATTTTTTTTTAAAGGAACATCCCCACATAATCACTTGCTGTTGTTACTTGGAAAAAAAGATGTTTCTTGCATCATTCACCCTCAAAACAAGTGTTGGAAGCTATTTAAGGCCAATTCGAATAGTCAGCTCGAATAGTGAGCTCGAATACCGACTCGAATAGTGAGCTCGAAGTCCGAGGTCGAATCGAATAGTAAAAATTATTCGACTCGAATATTCGACTGACCTCGAATAATTTACTATTCGAATTCGACCTAACTCGAATTTTGAAAAGGGGTATTTGAGCATCACTACTGTTAGGTATGGGGTCTCAGAGAAAATAAACACATATATCAGTAGCTAAAGATTGGCTGTACTTACATTACATGTGCATTTCACTGTCCACGTTTGGATTTCACAGAATCTTTATATAGTATTTGCAGAGAATGATGCTCCTGACAAAAGCTCATGGCAGGTTCCATGTTTGTCTGTCTCCTATGAAGCCAAATGTGTCGTCATGTCCTGCCTGCTTCCTGATGATTAAACTCACACAAAAGATCGGTAATGTAAAACACTACTGTGCAGTGAATATTAATTAGCCATGTGGCTAGGAATAATAGCAGACTCCTGCAGTGTACTCTGCCTGGAGTTTTTTCAGTGCTGTGAGCTGCTGCTGTTGTAACACCAGCCCTGTAACTTATCACTAGCAGGAGGGCCCCAGAATGCTTTGCAGTATGGTATGTGGCCTGTCGGCCTCTTAAGAGCTTGGGTCTAACATCCTTGCAGTTCAGCACACATCAAAACTAAGAGAGATTTTTAACTTCAGTATTGCCTTTTTGGCTTCCTTCTAAACTGTTTAACACAGGAGAATAGAGGTTTAAATTAGCTTTTGCAGCCTGACAGTTACTCTTTAAGATCTTTTATCAGATGGGAGTAGTTCAAATTATATAGCATATTGGGGTCTTTATGAATTTTTATGCCTAAATCAGTGACTACCGTGCTCACTTTTACCGGGAGATGGGCTAGTTGATGTTTAGGTGCCAGGGGAGAGAGATATAACAATTCACATTTGGAGACATTTACCTTAAAGCCACTATAGCTGCCAACTTGTTGAATTATGTTTAGTGCTTCTTCCAGCTGAGTTTCCTGTTTTTTTAGGAATAAAAGAATGTCATCGGCGAACATGGCCTGCGACACCATAGCGTTTCCAATGTCCATGCCTGGCAATTTTTCCTCTAACATATGGGTCAGGGGCTCTAGCGCTAAATTAAACAGCAAAGGAGACAAGGGGCAGCCCTGTCTGGTTCCTTTCTCTAGTGCAATCTCTTCTGAAAGAAAGCCAGGAGTATATATACGTGCTTTTGGATTTGTATGCATTGCTTTGATCAGATTCCTGACTTCTCCTTGTATGTTCATCTTATCTTAGACCCTATCCATCCATCTCCAATCAACATTATCGAACACCTTTTCAGCATCGATTAATAGTAAGGCATAATTCTTACACGATTTTGGGTATGCTCTAACGTGATCTTGGGTAATCAGGACTTTACGTATATTTGCTATGGCCGACCTTTGTCTCACAAAGCCTACCTGGTGTGGGCTGACTAATTTTGGAAGTAGTTCCGCCAGCCTATCCGCTGTTATTTTAGATAAAAGTTTGAGGTCTTGGTTAATCAGTGAAATGGGTCTATATGACCCTGGGTCAAGGGGGGTCCTTGCCCTGTTTGGGGATTAATTTGATGTAAGCCTAGTTCGCCGATGAGGGGTACTTACCCTCTTTTAATATTTTATTAAATAGAGTAGCTAGATATGGGGCTAGTTCTTGTTTTAACATTTTATAAAACTCTGAAGTGAGGCTGTCGGGACCCGGGACTTTTTTGTTAGATAGTGACTTTATTGTCCCTAGAACCTCTTCTTGCGTGATAGGTGAGTTAAGAAACGCAAGATCCTCATCAGATAGAGAAGGTAGGTTCAGACGCTCAAACCATGGTGGGAGTACAAAGTCTCCCTGGTTAGTTGGGTGTTTGTACAGTTTCCCATAGAATTTACTAAATATAGTACTGATAGATTTAGGGTCGTTACATATTTGGTTCGTACTAGAGCGTAAACTAGTAATAACCGTTGCAGTTTGCGGTGGTCTAGACGTGATAATGGTAGAGCCTACTTCCCCTTACCCCACAAACCCAAGATTCCCCCCTCAACTTAAAACCTCTTAAAATAATAGACACTGACTACCTGGCATTGGATTAATTTAAGGCCATAGCAGCCCCATCTTTATTCAGCCAATTAACAATGTTCCAAACAAAATAGAAACCACAACGTAACTAAACGATCTCCATCAAGCACTGGGGTAAAAGGGGTCCCGAAATTCGTACTCCAAAACACCCGTGTGACATGCAGCCTTGTACCGGCCCCCAGCCGCGTAGCTCGGCTCGGGGACAGCTGCATGCCCCAAAGTCGTCTCTCTCTTGATTCCCTTTTTCAAAACAGCGGATTCGTCCCAGGACAAATCTCCTTCCCAAGGCACTAACCTCCGGAGCCCCTTCTTACCCCTCCGGCTGCAATGACAAACAAGGACAAGATACACAACGGAAAACATAAAGGGAGGGAGGGAGGGAGCTTCTTCCATCGCTGCTCAAATCGGAAGTGCCCGCCCCCTTACTTCCGCCGCCTTGCCCGGGAAAAACTATTACTCCCCTCTTCACCAAAAACACCCGCCCCCTCCTCCTCAATGTGCTGCCTCCTAGCCTGCACCGCCCACCAGCACACGCTAACCCCTGCACTGCCGGGGAGACGGCTACCCCATCATGCCCGGGCCCTCCGCATTCCGCTTGGCTACAGCTACGGGCCCTATCTTGATAATGGTAGCGCCTACTTCCCCTTACCCCACAAACCCAAGATTCCCCCCTCAACTTAAAACCTCTTAAAATAATAGACACGGACTACCTGGCATTGGATTAATTTAAGGTCATAGCAGCCCCATCTTTATTCAGCCAATTAACAATGTTCCAAACAAAATAGAAACCACAACGTAACTAAACGATCTCCATCAAGCACTGGGGTAAAAGGGGTCCGGAGGCACCGAAATTCGTACTCCAAAACACCCGTGTGACATGCAGCCTTGTACCGGCCCCCAGCTGCGTAGCTCAGCTCGGGGACAGCTGCATGCCTCAAAGTCGTCTCTCTCTTGAATCCCTTTTTCAAAACAGCGGATTCGTCCCACGACAAATCTCCTTCCCAAGGCACTAACCTCCGGAGCCCCTTCTTACCCCTCCACCACGACAAGGGCGTGACCCCTTATGCCCTTGAGGCCCCCAACCTCAGAGCTCGCTGAATCCCGTCTTCGATGCCCAGGGCCCATAAGTCCATCCCAATGTCATTAAGATGCACCCTGTCTTTCTTTAGGAACAGTCCAATCTCCTCCTCCAATTCGAAATGCCGTATGGCCAACCCTTCATTTCTGATGAAGAACCTCGCAACTTCCTTGTTTAATTTAATTCTAGCCTTATTAACTTTTAGAACAGAATTAGCTAACCTCCAGTAACTCCGGGCCACAATGTCTGACCACACCACAATGGTCTCCGGAAACAGGGACCGGATCCTCAAGAAGTCAAACTTGACCTCCTTTATGACCACCCTGGTGGACCTAGCGGCCAGATCGTTCCCCCCTACATGCAATACAAGAATATCGGGTGCCCTGTCTATACGTGCTAAATTATGCAGCTCCGGCAAAAGGCTGGGCCACACCATACCAGGGAAACCTATCCACCGGATACGTACCTGATCCCTGGGAAAGCCGAGCTGCCGGCCCTCAGGCCTAACATCGGCCCTTCTCGCCCCCCTGCTGACGTAGGAGTGCCTTACGATCCAGACCACAACCTGCGGACCTGCAACAAAAAGAAACAAAACTGACAGCATTTTTCCCCGATCCCCCAAGACAAAAACCCCACCCTAGACTAAATGGGGTCTAATATATGTCCTGTACCGGGCTGACTCCCAGCGCCCAATCTGCTTTATGACCCCCTCGCTCAATCCCCACCGTGACGCCTCAGTGGCTGCCCCAATGTGAAAGGAGTGGGAGGCAAACTCCAGGAAAGGGAGGCCGAGCTGGGCCAAGCATTTTCTAAATATCGCAACGAACTGAAAACGGGACATAGCTGTGCCATCCGAATGGACCAGAAACACTAGCGATTATGCAGGGCGAACCATCATCAAGCTCTGCACGTTTAAAAGAGGGCATAGCGGTCCACCGATCTGGAAAAGAGTAATGGACCGGCCCCTGCCCCGTTGGTCGGTCTTTGAGCGAGGTAAATAAATGACCACTGAATCAGCGAGGACGGTGACATGTTCCGCAAGGATGCCTCCCACTCCTGACTTATTCCTACTCACTAATTCCCCAATTCTAAATACCCCAAAAAAGGCTAGTACGAATGCGGTCCGAAAAAGTCCGCACCCATAGCTTGAAGAACACAAGCCTGGCACCGCCTCCGTCAGCCTGCCCAACAATTCAAACGTCACCGGGCGTCTAGCTTCCCTGCAAATTGCTCCCGCCCGGTACCCCTTTAGCACCTGTCTCACCCGAAAATCTTTAGTAACGTGGTTTTAGTAAACTTTAAACCAAAAGGCCAGAGCTGATAATTTTTTGAGCACTGCCGACGCCGAAATGCCTTCCACGAAATTAGTACCCAGGAATTATAGTAGCAAACACAGCCGCTGCTCGTCTGAAGCACAGCCGCCCACTTGTATCAGCAAAGCATCCCACGCGTTCCATACCAACGTGTACGCTGCTGCCGACGACTCGGACAAGGATCTCCCAATCATGAAGGATACCGCTCGAAAGGAATCCTCCACGCCGTGGACGGGCAAGGAACCCCACGCTCTTCCGCCATGGAAACCGCCGCCCGGAATCTGTCCCACTGAAATCGAGAAAGTGCATCAGCGACAACGTTATCAACCCCTGGCAGATGTACCGCAAACAAATAAATATTAAAACGCAAGCAGTCCAAGACCAATTGCCGCATCAGACTTATCACCGGGGGAGAGGATGCCGAACACCTATTGATCGCCACGACCACCCCCATGTTGTCACAGTTGATCTTGACTCGCCTATTGGCCAGCTGCTGTCCCCAAATCTGAACCGCCACCACTATGGGGAAAAGCTTCAACAACACCAGATTGGAAGTATAACCCGCCTCCACCCAGGACCTGTCCCAAGGAACCGCACACCATCGAACCCGCGAAAAAAGCACCAAAACCATGGGCGCCCGACGCATCCGTGAACAGCTCTAACTCCGAGTTACTCACCGTTTCCTGCATCCACAGAGACTTGCAATTGAAGTCTGCCAAGAAAATCAACCACACCTGCAGGTCCGACTTGAGATCCGCCGTTAACCGAATGCGGTGGTGTGGCGCTGATATCCCCGCTGTCGCCATAGCCAGACGTCTGCAGAAGATCCGCCCCATGGGCATTATTCTGCAGGCGAAATTCAACTTACCTAGCATAAACTGAATCTCCCTCAAAGTCATTTTCTTGCTACGAATCGCGGCCAAAATGGTATCCCTTAGGTTCTCCACCTTGTCAGTCGGCAAACTGCATTCCATAGCAACGGTGTCTATGGTAATACCTAAGAATTTTAACGACGTGACCGGGCCCTCCGTCTTATCTTCCGCGAGTGAGACCCCGAAGCGTTCGCAGACGTGCCGCATGTTGGCCAATGCATATGCACAATCAGGGGAACCTGCTGCTCCCATAAACAAAAAATCGTCGAGATAATGGATAATCGATGACACGCTCGACATATCCTTTACGACCCACTCCAAAAACGTGCTAAACCGCTTAAAATACGCGCAAGAAATGGAGCACCCCATGGGTAGGCACCGGTCCACGAAATACTCACCTTTCCAAAAACAACCCAACAAACGAAAACTGGAAGGATGAACGAGCAGCAGCCGAAAAGCCGTTTCGATATCGGTTTTTGCCAACCACGACCCTTGTCCCAAGCGCCTGACCCAGCATAGAGCCGCGTCGAATGAAGTGTACACCACTGATGTATCATCGCCTAACAAACCATCGTTAACCGACGAACCACGAGGAAACGACAAATGGTGTATTAGTCGAAAAGACCCCGGTTCTTTTTTAGGAACCACGCCCAACGGGGACACAATTAAATCAGCTAAGGGCCGAGAAGTGAACGGACCAGCCAAATGACCCGCCGCCACTTCCTTCGCAATCTTCTTATCCACGACACCTGGGAACTCATAGGCAGACTTTAAATTCCGAAAGGGGGGCTCCGACCGCAACAAACAACTGCTTGGGATCCGGAAACCCTCCTCGAAACCTGCCCTCAAAAATTCGGCCACCTCCCGCTCAGGATACCTGTTTAGGAAGCGCGCCATCTCTTCGCCCTTCACCGGCGTCGTCCCTCTTACGTGTAGAATCCCCAGACTTTGCCCTTCGCTGCTTGTAGCACCTGGAAGCCGCATGTGAGCCTCCGCAATTGGAGCACTCGTGCTTAAAGCGGCAGGACTGACCGAAACGACAGGATCCGTCGTTGTACTGCCAGCAGATGCCCTTTCCTCGGGTAGCCAACTGGCCAGCAGGGGCCGACCCGCCGGCAACCGTGGGAAAGGACTGAGTGGTTCTGGCCGGGATCATCAGCCGCATCCACAAGGTAATATCCTTGTGATCCCAGCGGATCACAGGCCTTACCGCCTTCTCCTGCCTGAACTGCTCGTCATACCGCAGCCAAGCGTTCCCGCCATACGACCGATGAGCCTCCCCGATCGAGTCCATGTAACCAAACAGCGCCGAGGCAATGCTCGGGCTGTTTTTCCCCAATCACGCTAGCCATGATTGAAAAGGCCTGAAACCAGTTCTGGAATGTGCGGGGAATCAGTCTATAACGCCTTTCCTCCTCCCTCTTTTTCTCATCCGGCTTGCCCTTATCTAAATTAAACTTTTCCAGCTGAAGGAGCGAAAATATCTCGATATATTCGCCCTTCCAGATTCGTTCCTTCACTTCTTGCTTCAGGTGGGAACCAAGAAGGCCGTTAAAACAAACATAAAGCTCCGCGTGCGATGCATCTGCTAAGTGCACCTGGCCCGCCCCGCTAGATAAAGTAGAATCGCACCCCGCACCCTCTGTCTGCACCGCCACTTCGGACTGAACACTATACAAGCCCGGCACAACAGGTTGTGCCACCTGAACCACCCCCTGCGTGACCGCACCTGCTGCCTGGGGTAAGGGAGCCCCCAAAGGTACTAACCCCGCGTGTGACGCCACTACTGGGGGTGCGGGTGCCCAAGCTCCCACCGGTGACAAAGGTGACCCGATTGGCGGCACGACTAGCGCCGCGGAAGGTGAAGGCTGCGCCTGCCCTGGCTGCGACCCTGCCGCTACTGACAAGCCCCCAGCCCCCCCCCCCCCCTGACGTCCCCCACAAATCCCCAACAATAATGTGGCTAAGGCATTTACTGCGGCTAAATTGGCCTCACCTGGCTGCTCCGGACGCAAGTCCCTGCCAGCCGTCATGCCGGATCCACCCGCTGTGCTGTCATCATCCTCTGCTGCAGAGTCGACTTCGGAAGCAGAGCCGTCCCCGTGTGCTAGGCTCCTGCTGTGCTGGTCTTGCCGTGTCTGCTGCTGCGTGCCACCGTCTGACTTGCACTTCTTCTTGGCAGCTCCCCCCGACTTGCCCTTGCCCGCGGAGCTCCTATTCCCGCCCTGAGTCCGGTGGGCTGCCGCCGCAGGAGAGAGGGCGGCACCCGTGTGGTGAGAATCCTTGCGCTGGGCCCGCTTAGTCTGCCGCGCCGCGCGGGGACTAATGGCCGCATCCTCTCTGGCTGCCTGCTGGTGGGAGGAACCGGCCGCGCTGGATGGCCCCGCTCCTGGCGAATCACAGTGTTGGCTGGGATTCCTCCCGTCGGACCCCCGGGTTTTTGTGTGCGCTTTGCTGGGGGAGGCGGAGGGTCCCGGATGGGGCTCCCTGAGCGACGCCGCGCTCCGGCATGGGGGTCTGGGCTTAGCCTCTCTGGAGGCCTGGACTGTCTCCTCTCCTCTCCTCTCCGCTCACTTGCCTGCTCGCCTGCTTCCGCTGGGGGAGCGCTGGGCTCCGCCGCCGCCACTGGCGCGCTGTCTGCCGCAGCCTCCGCTGAAGTGCCCGCTCCCATAGCCGCCAGTTGAACGGTGACCCATGAGGGGCCCCTCGATTCTGCCTCTGCCCGGATCCGGGCAACCAATAGCTCCAATCCCTCCATGTCAGTAGCGGGCGTCCGGCAAGCAGCTTCTTCCATTGCTGCTCAAATCGGAAGTGCCCGCCCCCTTACTTCCGCCGCCTTGCCCGGGAAAAACTATCACTCTCCTCTTCACCAAAAACACCCACCCCCTCCTCCTCAATGTGCTGCCTCCTAGCCTGCACCGCCCACCAGCAAACGCTAACCCCTGCACTGCCGGGGAGACGGTTACCCCATCATGCCCGGGCCCTCCGCATTCCGCTGGGCTACAGCTACGGGCCCTATCTTTCTGGACAAAAGGCTTCCCATTTTATTTCCAAACTTGTAGTAATATAAATCTCTATACGATTTTAGGTACCTCTCCCTGATCCTCATATCAGTGTCTGCTTGTTTTTTTGTCGCTAGCCAACTTAGTCTCGTTTCGGGTGAGGGATTACTTAGGAACTCTGTATGTGCTACTCTAACTTTTCTCATAGAGGCCATATAAGTTTCGTGGGATTTCATTCTTTTCCCTGATATATAACTAATAATTTTGCCCCGTAGTGTGGGTTTGGCCGCTTCCCAGAACAGAAATATATCTTTAGTGTGCAGAGCATTGTCTTCTTTATATTCCCACCACCATTGAAGTAGCAGTTGGGCAAATCCTTCATCTTCGTACAGGTGTGAGGGGAAGCGCCAAATAATATCTGTCCCTCTAGGGACCTGAGGAGAGAAAGTCAGCTGTATTGGGGCATGGTCTGAGATGACTAGATCCAAGATTTCAGTCTGGACCACCTGTGCCATCACTGAAGGAGTGACCAACAGATAATCCAGACGTGACCATATATCATGGGGGATAGAATGGAATGTGTATTCCTCGCCATCTGGATGCAGAAGCCTCCAGCTATCACATAGCATTGTAGTTTGTATATGATCATTAAAGATTTGTGACTTATTTACTGTCAGGCTAGTAGCCAGTGTTCTTTTGGATCTATCTTCCTGTGTATGGATTACTGCATTAAAGTCACCCCCTTGTATTACTTTAACATTTCCCAACAGCTGAATCTCTCTACCCAGCTCATCATAAAAATGTTTGTCCTCAACATTTGGCGCATACAGATTAAATAGTACTAACTCTTCTCCTGCTAATTGTAGCCTGATCCATATCCAACGTCCCTCAGCGTCCTGTTTATGTGAAATTACTTGCCCTTGTAATGATTTGTGGAGCAATATCAGTACCCCAGACTTGCGTCCTTGGGCTGGGGAGCCAAACACCTGTCCCACCCATGATTTTCACATGTAATTAAAATGTTCCTGTGATAGGTGACACTCCTGTAGCATTGCTATGTCAGTTTTGATTTTTTTCAAGTGTCTCAAAACTATTGATCTCTTTCCTGGCGAACGCAAGCCTTTAACATTCCAAGATGTTATTTTTATCGACATGAGAGCGGTGGACTATGGATCAAGCTGGCCTCCAATTTACTTAATAACCTATTAATTAACCTAACCTTTGCCCCGAGATGACAGAACCCTCCCCTAAGTATTCCCCTTCCCCTCCCATCCTTCCCTGTAACTGGCAATTGTTTCACAAACAGGGCTAGTCTGCCCTTGGGTAACTTGGACAGATGCAATGACTGTGCCTTTGCTGCAATCAAGAATATAAAAAGAACATAGAAAAAAAAAGAACCAAACCAACAAAACTTATAGTTTCTTGACTCCACTTCTTCCCTGGATGTCTTCCTCCTCATGATAACTCCAGAAGTAGGTCTCCCTCAACTAAGCGAATCTTAGCTGATGACCGCATAAAATGTTCCATTGAAACCGAGAGCCCACAGATTGTAAGTCCCTGAGTTGACTTATAAACTGAAAAATAAATGATCAAAAATAGAACTTTCAGTTGAACAAAAACAGTTCTGATTCCTATGTCAGAACATTTGCTTCATTTTTCTGTTAGGCAGCGCCCCCTGCCAACAATTCTGGGAACAGCATCTGGCTATCTGAAGATTTCAATCTGCAGGAGTGTTGTCCGCACGCAGAAAGAATAGGGCATCCAAGACTGTGTGAAACACGTGCGTTTCATCTGAGTCATCCGTAACTCTTAATATAGCAGGGTACTGTAATGCAAACTTCCATTGCTTTTGTATACAAAGTGCGCAGGCTGGGTTAAAGGCTTGGCGTTTTTTTTGACACTTCAGCCGAATAATCATTAAAAATTCTGAGTTGCATCCCCTGGTATTCCAAAGGTCGATCAAGCTCTCTATAGGCTCTCAGCATCTCGTTTTTATCCGCAAAGTCTAGATATCTTGCTAGCACGAGACGCGGGGGTCGTTTGTCTGAAGGTGGGCGAGGGGGGCCTACTTTGTGGGCTCTTTCTACTTTAAAGCCTTTTTTAAAGCCAAGTAATTTAGGTAGTGCAGACGCACAAAAGTCTTTCAGGGCTTTAGACGTCATGTTTTCCGGGAGCCCCACTACTCTGAGATTATTGCGCCTGGAGCGATTTTCTAAATCTTGGAGCTTATCCTTCATCTGTTTATGCTCCAGTTTCATCTGTTTGTTCTCTTTGGCCTCCCTTGCCCTATCATCTTCTATTGCTTAGATCCGTGTCTCAGCCTGATCCAACCTGGTATCATGGGCTTGGAGCTTAAGCTGAGTCTCTTTCAGGGAGCGGTCTATGGCTGCCTGTATCATCATATGAAGCTCTGGTGCAAGTCTTTCGACTACCGCTACTGCCAGCCTTTGATAGTCTATGTCCCCATGTTGTTTCTCACCTGCTGTGGCCTGTGCTATCTGTTCCGAGTCCCCTCTGAAGTCCTCCGATGCTTCTGCAACGTGGGGTGAAGGGAGCGACTGCGAGGCCTGCGGTGACAGGGTGGCGGTGGCCATCTTGGGAGGAGCTTCTTCCACGGCCGGGAACTGCTTCGTTGCGGACCGCGTAATATAGCGGTCCATTAAGCGGGTGTTTGGCGTGGAGAGGGTCGGGGTGGTCTCCTGCGGCTTCGTATGCCAAGCGGGGGCGCTTAAGTTGGGCTGTGATTCAGCCAAGGGAGCCTCTATCCGCGGAGCTCTTCCGTCAGCCTTCCACCATCCAGGCGCCGGATCCGGAAGTCTCGACGATGCTTTTTGCACAGCTATGGTCACATGGCCTAGCTGGCTGTGACCATAGCTGTGACTGGCCGAGCGGGTCACGTGTTCAGGTATATAAATACCCGAATGCGCGGCTAGCTCCGCCATTCGCATTGGGGTTTAGCTTGGGGTAGGTAGGGAGACAGAGGTAGCGGTTAGGTGCCAGCACTGCCAGCCGGGCCAGCCACAGTGCCCCAGCCTCACCACCACTGCCAGCAGCAGCCACAGTGCCCCTGCCTCACCACTGCCTGGCATTGACAGCAGCCACATTGTCCCAGCCTCACCACTGGCAGCAGCCACAGTGCCCCAACCTCACCACTGCCAGGCATTGGCAACAGCCACAGTGTCCCAGCCTCACCACTGGCAGCAGCCACAGTGCCCCAACCTCACCACTGCCAGGCATTGGCAACAGCCACAGTGTCCCAGCCTCACCACTGGCAGCAGCCACAGTGCCCATAAATAAACAAACTTTATTGCATTTTACTGTTGCTTATTGTTGAAAAAAAAAGGACTTTCAGTGCCAGCTGGGATCAGTTGTGCCCATAAAATAAACACACTTTATTGCATTTTACTGTTGCTTATTGTTGAAGAAAAAAGGACTTTCAGTGCCAGCTGGGATCAGTTGTGCCCATAAAATAAACACACTTTATTGCATTTTACTGTTGCTTATTGTTGAAAAAAAACAGTACTTTCTATGCCAGCTGGGATCAGTTGTGCCCATAAAATAAACACACTTTATTGCATTTTACTGTTGCTTATTGTTGAAAAAAAAACAGTACTCTCAGTGCCAGTTGTGATCAGTTGTGCCCATAAAATAAACACACTTTATTGCATTTTACTGTTGCTAATTGTTGAAAAAAAACAGTACTTTCAGTGCCAGCTGGGATCAGTTGTGCCCATAAAATAAACACACTTTATTGCATTTTACTGTTGCTTATTGTTGAAAAAAAAAACAGTACTTTTAGTGCCAGCTGGGATCAGTTGTGCCCATAAAATAAACACACTTTATTGCATTTTACAGTTGCTTATTGTTGAAAAAAAACAGTACTTTCAATGCCAGCTGGGATCAGTTGTGCCCATAAAATAAACACACTTTATTGCATTTTACCGTTGCTTAGAGTTGTATAAAAAAACTGTACTTTCAGGGCTGGCTGAGAAAACTTGTGCCCATAAAACAATAGAAAAATAAGTTTACATTTTTCTTTGTGACAAGTAACGACTACTATGAAGAAATCCAGGGAAACATGGAGGGGCAGGGGAAGTGGTGTTTCCGGTGACAATACACGTAGAGGCCGCGTTTGCGCACCAAAGAAAACCCACTCAATACCGCCCATCTTGTACGGGCAAAAAACAACCCTCAATAACCCACAAGAACGGGACCAGGTAGTGAATTGGTTGACCTCTCAAGCGTTCAGCAGTGGGTTAAGCACCAGCCCCTCTTTGTCAGGCACAAGGTCCTCTGGCAGTTACAAGGAGCCAGTGGGCACAAACGTGACACAACCGGCAGCTACACCATGCACACAACGGCCACATACCGAGTCCGACCAATTTTTCCACAACACAATAGGATATTCGCAGGAGCTATCCCCCCCCCCCCCCCCCGAGTTGCAACCTTGCATCTGCGAAAGGTCAATGGAACAGCCACAAATGTGCCTGGATTCATAAGCAGTGGATGCTGAAAATGCACCAATTACTGAAAGGCAAAGCGAGGACGAAGACACCCTGTAATAAAAATGGGATTGAAAAATGTTCGTTTAAAAACAAAGTCCTCAGGAGACAGTAAAATGTGGATGTGGATTTTAATTAATCATTATTGATCAAAAATCAGTTACAAAGAATATAAAAACAGAATGAATAAATTGCTGTATAATCTGTATATAGAATCTATTGTTTGTAGTAGTCTTCTATTTGAGCATAAGTATATTTGTATATGTGCCTGTCATGTAAAGAGAATGAGTGAATGAATGTGTGTATGAGTGAGTTTGTATGATGAGTGACCCTGTCCAGAACTTCTTGCTAGTTCTTATACACATCTTAGGTCTCAGTATTCTACTGCTTTGTCTTCTGATTGGACCAACAATGATGCTGCTACATATGGTGTGAAACCTCTTTTGCTAACTCAGACTAACGTATTTTGACTCTTCTACTACATATGGTCATGTCATGAGCAAAGCCTTTCTCTTAACTTAGAATAACTTAGGGTGGAGTTACACCGCCTCCAACAACCACCTGTCGACTCCGTAACCATGAAACTATTCATGCAACCTGAAGCTGGCTGGACATAGATCTATTCTGGAATAACCTTGAGACCTCAAATTCCCTGAGAAAAGGACACATGCTAAGCTCAGCTCAGCTAACTACTGAAAATTCATTTTAAACCAAGTAATATACTGTCTGTATATCCGTTAACCAATATTGTATAAGTATCACTATATTAAACAATAGCTTTGATATCTCAATCGCATGCCATCACACAGGTATATAATTTCTTATCCAGCAGGGCCGTCGCTAGATAGAAATCAAATCCATCAGTGATCGATCATTTGATTAAAATCTCAAAACATCCAACATATAACATATCCCCCTGTTTATAGAAGTTAAATCATTTCTTAAAATTACTTTTACATCTATAAATATTATTTTTTTATAATTGTATCGATATCAAACATTTTATAAAAATGTAATAAAATTATATTTTATCATATCTTACTGATAATTATATTTAAACTTTGCTACCTCTTGTTTTTAGATATGCTAATAACCATTCTTTAATTCGAATAATTAAAAAAAAAATTCCACCTATTTTTGGAAAATTTATTAATTTATGTATAACAATATATTATATAGAGAAACTGTTAACTTTATTTAACTAATTGCATTTATATGCTTCTCTATGTAATATAACTTCTCCTTTGTGAATGAATTCAGAAAGCAAAAAACCTTTTAACTACTCCCTTACTGGACTATATTTAACAGCAACTGTTCTTTTGTTTCTCATGTGTCAGTGTGTAAGTTAACCCTTTCAGTTAGTATACAAAAATCTTCACATTAGACAAAAATGATAGACTCTTCTTAAAACCAAATCAATATCATTGGACTAAACATGCAAGCATGATGGCAAATCTAAACTTTTTTTTATAATTTTTCATCCATTGTAAAATTATCATAAAATCTTTGATAAATTAATAATAATAATAATGTATATAACTCATTGGATCACATTAACAATGTTAGATACTCAAATGTATTGCCTTCCAGCTACTGATATCATTAACAAGTTCGGCCTATCTGGATGAGCTTCCTCATCCAGATAGGCACTGCAGCTTTTCCTGCGTGGTGCGTGCGATCGGGCGCCGCCTGCCGCTAGCCCCCCGATCAGTGAATGGGAATATAATTCCCATTCACCCATCTAACTTCCCCGCAGAAATACCGACGCTTTCTCTTCCTGCCCCCAGGAAACAACTCCTCTGATTTTTAGTTCCTGGATACGAGATCGTTCGCATCCAGGAATTTTTTCACTGTGGCCATCTTGTGGCCAAATAGTAAACTGCACCCACATACATTTTTAATTAAAGAATTCTATTATTTTACATGTAAAATAAAAAGTTTCCCTCCCACACCAAAAATTACGCACAAACATATTTTATTAAAAAAAAAAAAAATAAATACAATAAAAAAAACCAAAACAACATAAATAGTTACTATTGTTATATGTTATATTATATACTATACTATATGTTATTATATTATTTAAAATTATAAGCTTATAAATAGTGATGGACGCAAATTGAAAAAAATGCACCTTTATTTCTAAATGAAATATCGGCACCATAAATTGTGATAGGGACATCGTTTAAATGGTGTAATAACCGGGACAGATGGGCAAATAAAATACATGAGTTTTAATTACGGTAGCGTATATTAATTTCAAACTATAATGGCCTAAAACTGAGAAATAATTTTTTCCATTTCTTTCTTAATCTTCCTGTTAAAATGGATTTATAAAAAAATAAATCTTAGCAAAATGTACTACCCAAAGAAAGCCTAATTAGTGGCAGAAAAAAACAAGATCTAGATCAATTCATTGTGATAAGTAGCAATAAAGTTATAGGCGAATGAATGGGAGGTGAACGTTGCTCGGATGCATGAGATTTTCGGCACTGCGGTGCTGAACCGGTTAATATGCTATATATTCATCTTGATAGCATTCATATAATTTATCTATCCCTAATCTATATGATAAAATGTATACCTTGTATTTTTTTTTTAATCATCATGTGATATCTCCTTAAAAAGTTTGTATTATTGTTTGGAAATTTGTAATATATTCAGTTTGAACTCTCAAACATATACTTGGCAATTATGTCTTTGCTCATTATTGATCCAAATTAAAAAAATAAATACCATAAAAAATGTATAATTAAAGAACATGATACTGATGCAATTTGTATCATAATACTTTCACATCATCTGATTTAAATTGACATAATTATGCAATCTATCTAGCCCTTTGCTTTCTGTTAAGGTCTTTGCCTTTTAAATCAGATTTCAAAATCTCTAAATATAAACCATTAATTATAGTATCAATAATTTTTACACCATTTAAAACGTGTTCATTAATGATACCATCAAACTTGCAAAATAACTTTGCATTCAAAATATATTATGGACATTTTCTCTATCAGAATATTCAATTTCCAAACAATAATCATAAATTTACCTTAATTAAAAAAATGATTGGATCTCTATGTTAATAAATAAAAATAACTTCCTTAAAAATCTTCTCTATGAACCCTGTTCACTAACAAACAAAACAAACAAACAATTGAACAAAAAAAATCAATACAAAAAATTATTCTTCAAATGTGTCAAGTCAGTTGTATGTATGTAGAGATATTAAATTTTACTTCTCCCGTTCAGTTCATCTTCAATGTATAAACTATGTTAAAACTCAGTGTAACTCAGTTCATGAGGGAAAAGGAAAAAAGAAAAAAAAACTTTTCAACGTTCTTCAGGTCTAAGCCCTTCTGTTCCTTGCGAACCTCAGAAATGCCATTCATTCCTTCATCTCAATAGGCTCTTTAGTTTGTGTCATGTGACTTTGCCATCTCTGCATGTCATCTCCAACCGTGAATGGATCATTCAAATCTATAACAAGAAAATGCAGCATCATAACTCTTGTAAAACTTTGTTCTACTTTTGAACAAACAAAATATTAGACTCCAATGACATTATCTTAAACAATTGCAATCCTTTGAGGACACAAATTTTAAACTACAATGTCATCTTAAGTATCTTTCACATTTTAGTGTGAGGACACAAAGTTATATTTCATAACTTCATATCTTGTCTTATGTAAATGTTTAATAACATGTTAATTTGTGTGTGTGTTAACATAACATGCTAATCTCATGTGTATTTGTATTTTCAATATCAAGTGTGATTACATCTTCTGTTTCTCACAGCATGAATCTTTTGTTTGTATTCTCGTTTCTTTATCAGTAAATCTACTTGCTGTGTGAGTGCAAATTGCAAGTAAACTATGTGTAACTCCTCTACCATGAAAATGACACCTTTGCATTTCTTACACCATAATATCTCAAAAATGATGAATACATCATTTCTATAAAGACTTTTCTGATGTATCTTGAAATAACTATTTTTAATTGTTCTTAAACTTCATTGTACCATTGTAACTTAGATGACTACAGCTCAGATGACATAACTACAGCTGTCCCTTTAAATATACCTCATGACACTCCAAATACTTCATTACAACTGAGTGTTACTAAAGAACATAGCAACTGGACGTATTCACTTGCTAGTATCCAACATAAACTCAATGAAACATGAACTCAACTTTCCTATAAACAACTGATACTCTAATGTTTTTAATGCCCCATCTTAATTACTATTGTACCTCAGACTTCATCAATTTATTGAAAAGAAGAAAAATCACCACTACCTTTGATCTTTTTCACATATTTCTCAAGAAATAAAATTTAATAATTAAGGAGATAAAATACATGATACAATAAATCATAAGTGAAAATAAATATGTTATCACTTAAGCACATATAAAATAAACAAACAAGTACTTTTATCAGAAGTTTCCCTCTAATATGCTGTCCTTTTAACTTAATTTTTAAACTTTCCTTTGAATTTAAATATTATATTGTGTAAAGTCTAGGATATCAGTGCATACATTACTGTATTGACAATTTACAGCAATTATCAAAGTATACAATTTTACTCCAAATATCTGATTCATTAGCACAATGTCCCACTGTATCGTGTTCCTGATTTTGTTACCACAGAAATCAAATTATTTTTTTTCTGTGATTCAAGCAATTTCTGTGTTCTATTTTCCAATTCTTCTAAATATGCTGCCAAAATATTGCAGTTAGGACAGACCAAGCTGTAACACTTGATTGTAGCTAACAACTGCTACTGTTCTTGCTATTTCTTCATTTCTGCACAAAAGGTCACACTTTTCTTACTGAAATAGATACAATACAATACAATACAATAACATTTCTATAGCGCTTTTCTCCCATAGGACTCAGATTCAGTAATTAGTAGGATGAAGTATTCACACAACAAAAGTTATATTTCTGCAAATGCCAGACTGAACAGGTGGGTTTTCAGTCTGGATTTAAACACGTCCAGGGATGGGGCTGTCCTGATCTGTTGAGGTAAGGAGTTCCAAAACGTAGGGGCAGCATGACAGAAGGCTCTGGGACCAAACATTTCCAAGTGGACTCTGGGTATGACTAGATTATTAGAACCTGTGGATCTGAGAATGCGGGGATTGCTACGCAGCTGCAACATATCTTTCATGTATCCAGGGCCTAGATTATTCAGGGATTTAAATGTCAGTAGGCCGATCTTGAATAGGACCCTCCATTCTATAGGTAGCCAGTGAAGGGAATGCAGGACTGGCGTTATGTGGCAGTGACGGGGTTGGTTGGTTAGCAGTCTGGCAGCAGTATTCTGTATCAGCTGTAGGCGGTACAAGACCTTTTTTGGAAGGCCAATGTAGAGAGCATTGCAGTAGTCCAGTCGGGATGTGATGAAGGCGTGGACTAAGGTTGGCAGATCTTATGGGGGTATGAGGTGCTTGATTTTTGCAATGTTCTTCAGGTGAAAATAGGATGATTTCACCACAGCAGAGATTTGAGTTCTGAAGTTTAAATCCCCATCAATTAGAACTCCCAGGCTACGCACATGATCAGAGCTGCGTAGATCCGTGCCTCCTATTCCCAGTGGTGAAGACTGCAAGTTAAGTTGTTTTGTTATCATGCTCTGCCCTCCAATCAGAAGGACTTCAGTTTTGTCTGCATTTAGTTTCAGCCAGTTGTCATTCATCCATTGCTGTAGTTCACGTAAGCAGGCGTTTATAGTTAGAGTTGGGTCTGTCACACCAGGCTTGAAGGAAAGATATAGCTGGGTGTCGTCTGCATAGCAGTGGTATGTCAGGCCATGTTTTTGGATTAGTTTTCCCAACGGTAGCATGTAAATTGTGAAAAGCAGGGGAGAGAGGATTGAGCCCTGGGGCACCCCATACTTAAGTGTTACAGGGGTGGACAGGAAGGGCCCCATAGACACTTTGTGGGTTCTGCCACTCAAGAAGGATTGGAACCACTGAAGTACTATGCCATCAATGCCGCAGTATTCCTGTAGCCTGTTTATCAAGATGTCATGGTCAACTGTGTCAAAGGCTGCAGAAAGGTCTAGCAGTATGAGGATCGAGCACTCTCCTCTGTCTCTTGCCATGAGCAGGTGGTTGCATATTTGGATGAGGGCAGTTTCAGTGTGTTTCCTGAAGCCAGACTGGAATGGGTCATAACTGTTATTTTGTAGGATTCTGGCTTCTAGCTGGAGGTATACAGCTTTTTCAATTAGCTTGCCCAGAAAGGGGAGGTTAGAGACAGGTCTGTAGCTGGTCATTGCATCTGGGTCCAGGGAGGGTTTTTTGAGGAGAGGCCTGATGATTGCTTCCTTCAGTAAAGCAGGAAATATCCCTGATTGTAAGGAACAGTTAACAATTTTGAGGAATACCGGTACGAACAGGTCGGGGTAGTTCAACATGAACTGTGTTGGGCCAGGATCCAGGTCACAGGTAGTTGTACAGTGCTCGACTCAATAGATGTACAGTGCTCGACTCAAGTCACAAGGGGGCAGGGATTCTCTGAGCAGAATCTTTTGAAACCTCTTTTAAGATTACAACTAGGATACGTCACATAAATACATACACATATATCCATATATTCGATTTGACTATTAATTACGGTAACAAATGCTTCATTATTGATTGATGGATCCATACCAATCAAGATCTTTATCGAATTTATCCATATATACATATATTAACCATATAACATATGTCCCTCTTTATTGAAATAAATTAATATTTTAATAATACAACATTCATTCTTCATTCATATCACAATCATATCTCAATTATTCTGGTTTCAAGAGATTAGTCAAAGATATATTTCCCTCCTCAGTACTTCTGTCGACACTAATCAATTTATCACTGATCAAATTAGACTGAATGCACATTCTCAAAAAATATATTTTTTACCTTATAAAGCATCATAAATCAATTCTATAATGCATTTGATAAACAAGTTTATAACTATAGTCATGTGCTGCTAAATTTACCTAACACATTATTCCTTTTTGATTAAATTCTTGGTGCAATCGTTACTTGCAACAATTCAAATTTATTTAGTCTAAATTAAACCAAATTATGTAATTTCTCAGTAGTATTACTAAGAATAACTTTCTGACTAAACCCACTAGTTTAAAACCTACTTTTAACATTCTTTACGAAAAACGATTTATTACAATATCTGCTGTCTATGGTCACAAGCAATCACATCTTACTTATGAATGCTGACCCTTACCACAATATCCCAGTTAATCACCTAATACAGAGACAGATATAGTTATTATCAAGCTACGATGAATAGCAATTCTATGCAGTATTATAGGCTTAATTTTAATTAATTAAAAAAAAATTGAATATCGATTTAATATTGATTATAACAGTCATGACTATATTTTATGCTTTTTATCAATACTCAGATGGAAATAGACAACACTTCTGAAACTTAAATGGGCTTTTTTATAACATACATAGCTTGCAACGCTAATACATTTAAAGCGGAATATAACCCTGCATTTCAACTTTGCTCTAAAACATTATTTACAGCATATTATATGCAAAAAGCATTTTTTTTTTACTAGACCAGCATTGGAAGGGTTAAACACAGAGGTTTTAAGTTCCGTGCAGACATTCAGATGGTTACATTCTATTTAGTTAGTGTGTAACTGTTTATCAATAGATACATCTCTTTGGCTGTCCTCCAAGCTCCTTCTCAGTGAGAGAGATGAGTCATAATAAACACATATTTGTAAACAAAAAGTATCTAACTCAAGTTCGGATTCGGTTGCAGAAATCTCTAGGGACTTTAAAGCCCTGTGTAACCCTTCCAATGCTGGTCTAGTAAAAAAAAAATGCTGGTTGCATATAATATACTGTAAATAATGTTTTAGAGCAAAGTTGAAATGCAGGGTTATATTCCGCTTTAAGTGACTTTATGCAATGATTTTACACTCTAATTTAAATGTAAACAAAGGATATCTGTAACATGAGACATGCTGCTGTAAAGTGATCATGTCATTTTGGTAACCAATTCATAAAACATCAATTTTTAATACCCAGAAACATTTTTATTTTTCTAGCTTTCAGGGTTGCAGGCTGCGCTTCTTTTAAACCACTATTACAAGTATATTTCTTTTATATATAAATTATGATTTATACATGGTCTGTACTTTTCCTTCTATACAAGTGGCCAATTAGAATATTTATAAAACTCTTACTTTACTTATAGAAGCTATTAGGGTAAGTTTTGCTTCTATAATTCAATTACATTTTTATTTCACTATCAAAAGCTTCCATTTAAACCATTTTTTCCCAGGTTTAGCTTGCAGCTCTGTAGACCAGAATGGTTCCATTTTTAAAAATGCACAACCACTGATAAGGTTTGCTTTCTGTCAGTCACTATAAGAGCATACCTTATAGACACAAGGATAACATCTCCTTTGCATGCTGTTCATTTTAGCAAACAATTAAGTAACTATTTTCCTTATTGGCTGACAAATATTAATTTTTTTCTTTTTTTTTGGATTACTTTGATAATCTTGGATAAATTTGGATAAAACGCGATCTGACTTTATTTAAACTTTTAGCCAATTCAACAGAAAATTAAACATAATTACCCTTAAAGATGTACTCCTGCTCACACCCACATGACGTCCATCATCAGATCTCCTGTCGACTGTCACATTCCCACTTCCGATTCAGCGCAATAGAGTTTCACAAGCAAACAGCCCCCGTTCCTTCTCGTCCTCATTCCCCGATTTTGAAACAATGTTGCGATGTGGCTGCTTTAAACTTAGTGAATCAAATTTGCGAGTGGCTGGCTCACCAAATGTAATAAAATGGGATTTGAAAAATGTTTGTTTAAAAACAAAGTCCTCAGGATACAGTAAAATGTGGATGTGGATTTTAATTAATCGTTATTGATCTTGAAGATGTTCAATATTCAATAAGGTACAGTTCTTTGGTACATCAAAAAACAGTTACAAAGAATATAAAAACAGAATGAATAAATTGCTGTATAATCTGTATATGGAATCTATTGTTTGTAGTAGTCTTCTATTTGAGCATAAGTATATTTGTATATGTGCCTGTCATGTAAAGAGAATGAGTGAATGAATGTGTGTATGAGTGAGTTTGTATGATGAGTGACCCTGTCCAGAACTTCTTGCTAGTTCTTATACACATCTTAGGTCTCAGTATTCTACTGCTTTGTCTTCTGATTGGACCAACAATGATGCTGCTACATATGGTGTGAAACCTCTTTTGCTAACTCAGACTAACATATTTTGAATCTTCTACTACATATGGTCATGTCATGAGCAAAGCCTTTCTCTTAACTTAGAATAACTTAGGGTGGAGTTACACCGCCTCCAGCAACCACCTGTTGACTCCGTAACCATGAAACTATTCATGCAACCTGAAGCTGGCTGGACATAGATCTATTCTGGAATAACCTTGAGACCTCAAATGCCCTGAGAAAAGGACACATGCTAAGCTCAGCTCAGCTAACTACTGAAAATTCATTTTAAACCAAGTAATATACTGTCTGTATATCCATTAACCAATATTGTATAAGTATCACTATATTAAACAATAGCTTTGATATCTCAATCGCATACCATCACACAGGTATATAATTTCTTATCCAGCAGGGCCGTCGCTAGATAGAAATCAAATCCATCAGTGATCGATCATTTGATTAAAATCTCAAAACATCCAACATATAACACACCCAAATCTCGCAATGTGCGCAGGAATTTTAATCGTAGGAGGTCTGCCAAGATGAGGAAGAGATGGGAGTGAGGTGCGCAGAGGTTGTTCTGAGGAGCTCTACTCCAGTGCGCACACATAAGATGAAATAGGAGGAAGAGGAGGTTATGGACGATGAGTCCACAGACCCAACATGGGAAGCAGGCCATCGCCGTCGGGATCATAGCACTACAGATGAGTCATCTGAAGAACCCACTGCTGCAAGAGTTCGCGTTGTGCCACAAGGTATCCAGGGAACAAGCGCACAAGTGAGCAAAAGAGGCATGCGCCAAACTCCCCAGCAAAGCAGTAGGTCTTCAAAAGTCTGGTCTTTTTTTTGAAGACAGCAGGGAGGATGTAACCAAGGTGGTTTACAAGGTGTGCAGGTCCACAATGAGCAGGGAAAAAAAATTCAACAACCTCCCCACCACTAGTGTTGGGCGAACACCTGGATGTTCGGGTTCGGGAACGTTCGCCGAACATGGCCGCGATGTTCGGCATGTTCGGGCCGAACCCCGAACTCCCCGAACATCCCGCTTTTGGGGGCCCTATGGGGTTGCGCTCCCCCCTCTGCCCGCTTCCCCATACAAAAGTTTAAGGAAAGTAAAATAATACCGGTGGTAGTGGCTGGCAGTGGCACTGTGAAGTGAGTCAGGAGGAGGAGTCCGGAGAGTGACGCGTTGAGGGAGGCCGGGCAGCGGGCGGTTCAGCGCTAGTACCCTTGTGGTACTTCCGCCCTTTCTCTGACCTCACGTCTTCTGCGTGATGACGCATACGAGGGTACGCGTGATGCGTACCCTCGTATGCAGAGGACGTGAGGTCAGAGAAAGGGCGGAAGTACCACAAGGGTACTACCGCTGAACCGCCCGCTGCCTGGCCTCCCTCAACGCGTCACTCTCCGAACTCCTCCTCCTGACTCACTTCACAGTGCCACTGCCAGCCACTACCACCGGTATTATTTTACTTTCCTTAAACTTTTGTATGGGGAAGCGGGCAGAGTGGGGAGCGCTAGCGGAGGGGGTGGGGGGAATTTCCCCCCCCCCCCCCCGCGATCGGGGCATGCTCCCCCCTTATGCCTGCGACCCCATAGGGGGGCCGTATTCGGCCGAACAGGGCCCTGTTTGGCCAGGCATTGAGCCGTTCGGGCGAACCCGAACAGTTTGGCCGAACACCACCAGGTGTTCGGCCGAACTCGAACATCACCCGAACAGGGTGATGTTCTGCAGAACCCGAACAGTGGCGAACTCTGTTCGCCCAACACTACCCACCACCAGCATTCGTCGGCACATGGAAGCCAAACATCGCAATCTGTGGGCAGACACACAAGGCCAGGGTACCGGCTCGCTTCCAGCCCCCAGCAACACTGCCTCCGTTTTGGACACCAGACCCTCCTCAGCAGCCCAGCCATTACATGTTGGCCAACCATCAGTACCCGATGTCAGTCGCAGCAGTAGTGCTCTTGACTGTTCCCAGTCATCGACGACAACAACCAACTGCCCTTCAGTGTGCGAGCCTACTGTTCAGTTGTCTGTCCCACAGATGTTGGAGCGCAGGAGAAAATTGCCAGCAAACGACTCCTGGGCCATGCCACTAACAGCCAGCTTTGCCAAATTCCTGGCCTGCGAAATGCTACCATATAGAGTGGTGGAGACAGAGAGCTTCAAATCCATGATGTCGATGGCCATACCACGTTACGTGGTTCTCAGCCACCACTACTTTGCGCGCTGTGCCGTGCCAGCATTACAGGAGCACATGGTCACAAACATCACCCGAAGCCTGAAAAATGCAGTTGCCTGCAAGGTTCACCTCACCATTGACACGTGGATGAGTGCATTTGGCCAGGGTTGCTACATTTCCCTTACAGCGCACTGGGTGAACCTTGTGGAGCCTGGGACTGACTTCTCACCCGCTATGGCACAGGTTTTGCCAACACCTCAAATAGCCAGACCTGCGTCCCTACGAGTTGATGACAGCACCTACCTCTCTGGCTCCTTCTCTTCCACCGCCTCTTCAAACTCTACCTCACCAGGCAGTGCTAACTCAGCAATAGGTGCGTGGAAGCGGTGCAGCACAGCTGTTGCCCTGCGTCAGCAGGCCTTATTGAAGCTGATCGGCCTTGGAGAAAAGCAGCATACAGGTGCTGAAATTTGGAAGGGAATACAGGAACAGACCCAGTTGTGGCTGGCACCACTGGACCTGGAACCAGGCCTGGTTGTGTGTGATAATGGGAGCATCTCATTAGCGCGTTACAGTTGGCAAAGCTGAGACACATCCCTTGCCTGGCCCACATTGTGAACCTCGTGGTTCAGCGTGAAAGAAAGGGGGAGAACCAAGAGCCGATATGGTGTAGTATGTTAATGAGGTGATGTCTGATGCAAACACACACAATGGTTATACTCACAAGGACGGGTCGCCTCCAAGGCAACCACTGGATAAGCATGTACAGAAGGATCCGCAAACCAAGCAGTGGTAGAAAACGCTGGTATTCTTTATTCAACAATTCCACATGGCAGAATGCAATAAAATCACAAGGTTCAACTGACGCGTGTCGGGCTTACAATCTGCCCTTAGTCATAGTTGGAAGTGAACCTGCAAGGGGAGGGCTTTATGTAGGTGGGGGGAGAAAAGGTTCCACCCTATACCCCAACCAGCCCTCGCCTTAAAGGGAACATTACAAATATGTACATAATAAAAATATATTGTTTAATTTAAAAGAAAACATGGTCATTGTAAATACAGAATGTAATATGTAAATATAACCAATTATAGTTAATAGCAAACATTGAAGAAAGCTAAAAGCTAAAAAGTAATGTAAAAAGTTACCACTAGAAAAGACACTGGAACCTGAAGATCATATATAGTGACCTATTGCGCATAGGAGAGAAAAAGTGGGATGGGGGGGGGGAGGAAGAGGGATGAGAATATGTAGACCAATGGTATATGTAGAAAAGAGAGGAGGGGAGGGGGGGGGGGTGAAAAAAGGGGGGGGGCAGAAAAAAGGGCAAACACACAAATTCAACAATCGTAGACTAGGTTTAAATCCCAGCGTGTGTTAAGGCCCTTAGGAGTACGAGTGTCCAAAGTGTGAATCCAATAGGCTTCTCGCCTTAGAAGCAATTTGTGGATATCCCCACCTCTTTTGGGACTAACTATATGTTCTACCCCTTGGAAAGTAAAGGAAGAAAGGTTGCGCACGTGGACATTTTCAAAGTGCTTGGAAACTGCCGACTTTTAAAGGTTTTCCAATTGGTGCCACAGTCTTCAGGTTCCAGTGTCTTTTCTAGTGGTAACTTTTTACATTACTTTTTAGCTTTTAGCTTTCTTCAATGTTTGCTATTAACTATAATTGGTTATATTTACATATTACATTCTGTATTTACAATGACCATGTTTTCTTTTAAATTAAATGATATATTTTTATTATGTACATATTTGTAATGTTCCCTTTAAGGCGAGGGCTGGTTGGGGTATAGGGTGGAACCTTTTCTCCCCCCACCTACATAAAGCCCTCCCCTTGCAGGTTCACTTCCAACTATGACTAAGGGCAGATTGTAAGCCCGACACGCGTCAGTTGAACCTTGTGATTTTATTGCATTCTGCCATGTGGAATTGTTGAATAAAGAATACCAGCGTTTTCTACCACTGCTTGGTTTGCGGATCCTTCTGTACATACTCATGGATTGGCCTGGCTTCCCAGATCCTGCACCCATTGGTTGAATTGGTAGGGGGTCGAGCGTTTTTGACTTTTCAGTTTTTGCACTGGATAAGCAGGCGGGGAGAATTGTAACCTGACCCAGCTCAGGGTTAAGAAGTCGTTCTCTGTAGACAGAAGGAAATGGAGATACACCCCTCCACCCACGGTGGACTCAACAATTATGTGGTGTAACAACAGAGGCGCCAAATAGAGTAAAAGGTTACTTCAAGTTTAAAGTAACATGTATTATTGTACTGGTTGAACTCGATGGACGTATGTCTTTTTTCAACCAAAATAACTATGTAACTATGAGCTCAAAACATGCAACGCGTTTCACGGGTAACAGTCCTGCTTCTTCAGGCAAACAATCTTTGGAGGGAGCAAAGTCGGGTCATGAGCCAGATAGGCGCTATTTCTGGCTCTTGACCCGACTTTGCTCCCTCCAAAAATTTTAACTAGTGGTTCAGCGGTTCCTGAGGACATACCTAGATGTGGCAGATCTTCTGCAGAAGGTGCGACGACTGGCAAAGCATTTCCGCAAATTCAGTGCCGCTTTGGCCACACTCACCAAGTTGCAGCAGCGATTCAGTCTACCCAACCATCGCTTCGTGTGTGATGTCCCCATGCGCTGGAATCTGACGCTGCACATGTTAGCACGCCTTTGCGAGCAGAAGAGTGCAGTAGTCCAGTACCAGATGGAGCAGTACTGAGGCTTATCCAATCAGCTGCCAAACCTCTGTGGTTCAGAATGGGCCACCATGTTGGACCTCTGCGAAGTCCTCCAACATTTTGAGCAATCCACGTTGCTTGTGAGCGGTGATAACTCATTAGTCAGCATTACAATACCACTGCTCTGTTTACTGAAGAGATCAATGTTGCAGATCAAGGAAGACACAATCAGGATGGAAGAGGAGGAATTCAGAGAGGACACCGCACAGCGTGATATCCACATCAGGCAATCTGCCTCAGGAACTGCTGGTCCCCAGGCAGGGTCGGAAGAGTCCGTTTCCGGGACAATTCCGCATACCGTCATACCGAAATTCTGCATACCGGCACATTCCGGCGGTATTCCGCGGTATTCCACGGTATTCCGCGGTATTCCGCATGTATTTTCCGTAATTTTTATCCGGACTTCTGGAATTTTCGAATGATTGTGTCTTTGTTGTCTATTGTCTATAAAGTTGTTGTATATTATGGAAACGTGATTGAAAAGTGTAGTTTCGTAAATGTCAGCCTTTTTTACGGAAATGCTGTTTTTTTATATGCGCACTGTTTGGGGGGTGGCGCCCAGGCGGAATTTCGTGTCCATGAGCTTGTTGATTGATCAACTCAGTCCGCATCTCCTGATTGATCAATTCATTCCGATTCCGATTTTGCCAGAATTCCGCATTATTCCGCATTCTGGTTTGACGTTTCTGGATTCCGCGGAACCATGTGGAAACCCCAATTCCGGGGGGAATTTTGGTATTTTAGCTTCCGCAGAATTCGGAAGCTCATGCCTGCTGGTCCCTTGTATGATGAAGAGGACAAGGAACAGCTAGAGTTGGAGCAGGACAGGAATGCCTTCACTGCAGAGGGACATGGCCGTGCATGTTTGACTTCCACAATTCAGTGGGAATGGGCAGGAGAAGACAAGGAAGAAGGTGGGCATGATGCTGGTGCTGGTGCATCACAAGCAAGCACAGAACATGATGATGATGACGAGCAACCTGTTGGGACTCTGGCACACATGGCTCAGTTTATGTTAGGCTGCATTGAACGCAACCCGAGCATTGTCCGAATTCTGGCGGACGTGGATTACTGGGTTTATACCCTTCTGGATCCTCGGTGCAAAGAAAATTTTTCAACATTGATTGAAAAAAGTGCCAGACAGGTAAAAGAATACCAGAAGGCCCTTGTGGAGAAATTGATGAGGAGATTTGCATCCTCCTCCAGCCACGCTGACAGACTGACTTCCACTAACCCAGGACTAGGAGGGGAGCAAAGAACAAAACACAAGCTGCAGCTAGTGCCCACAAGCGAATGGTATCGGCAGTGTCCAAGGTGTGGCAAAGTTTTCTGACACCCAGGCAGCAGCCCACAGAACAGCATCCGCGCACTACCACCTCCAACACCGCTCGCTTGAAGAGGATGGTCAAGGACTATATGTCAGATGGCGTAGCCATGTCCAACGATCCATTCCCCTTTAATTATTGGGTCTCTAAGCTAGACACCTGGCACGAACTGGCAATGTACGCAATAGAGGTGCTGGCTTGCCCTGCCGCCAGCGTTATGTCCGAACGCTGTTTCAGTTCTGCCGGAGGCATTGTTACAGATAGGCGTATCCGCCTCTCCACAGAAAATGCAGACCGTCTGACACAAGTAAAAAGGAATAAATCGTGGATTGGAACCGACTTCGCAACACCCCCCGACCAAGCACCATGAACATCTGTGCTGGGTTAGCGTTGCCGGTCCCAGATAGGAATAGGACTGCTTTTCAGGAATATCTCCTTTGTATAATATTTATCAATGCATGGCGGCAAAATGCATATGGTTTAAGGTGAACCTGAGGAGAATGAGATGGAGGTTGCCGTATTTATTTCCTTTTAAACTATACCAGTTACCTGGCAGACATAATGATCTATTTGGACGCAGTGGCGTGTGAATTAAACCAGAAAGAAGTATGCAGGTAATCTTGCCAGGTCGGACATTATTGTCAGAAACACCTGATCTGCTGCATGCTTGTTCAGGGTCTATGGCTGAACATATTAGAGGCAGTGGATCTGCAGGACAACCAGGCAACTGGTGTTGCTTAAAAGGAAATAAATATGGCAGCCTCCATGTCACTCTCACCTCGGGTTCACTTTAAGCATGCATTTTGTCGCCATGCCAGGCCTGGGTTGTGTCACAAAGCGTGGCCTTGCTCTCCTGTACCTCCTCTTCCATCCTGTGTGCTGGGTTAGCGTTGCCATTCCAATTGCTAGGACTGCTTTTCAGGAATATCTCATTTCTATTGTATTTATCAATGCATGGCGACAAAATGCATAGCTTTAAAGAGAACCCCAGGTGGAGTACTGACAATGAAATCCGCATACAGAGGCTGGGTCTGCCTATACTGACCAGCCTCTGTTGCTATACAGATCCCCCCTAAGTCCCCTCTGCGCTCTGCTATCCCCCATAAATCACAGCCGCACTGCCGACATGCAGCATGTCACAGGGGGCTGTGTTTACCTGTGTATTGTCAGTCTCGGCACTCCCCTGCCTCTTGCATAGCCCCAGTCCCCACCTGCATCCCTTTCCTGCCCACTGATTGGAGGGAAGGAACGTGGGCGGGGCCCGGAGCTATGCAGGAGGCGGGGGATTGCTGAGACTGACAATACAGAGGTAAACACATGTATGGGTGATCGCAGAGCACAGGGGGTGCTTAGGGGGGACCTGGATAGCAACACAGGCTGGGCTGTATAGGCAGACCCAGCCTCTGTATGCGGATTTCATAGTCAGAACCCCGCCTCAGGTTCTCTTTAAGCCTGCATTTTGTCCACATGCAAGGCCTGGGTTGTGTCACAAAGCGTGGCCTTGCTCTCCTGTACCTCCTCTTCCATCCTGTGTGCTGGGTTAGTGTTGCCGGTCCCATTGGTAGGACTGCTTTTCAGGAATATCTCATTTGTATATGGCTACCTATACTGGGGGCTCCTGTACGTGGCTATCTGTACTGGGGGCTCCTATACCTGGCTACCTATACTGGGGAACCTATACCTGGCTATCTGTACTGGGGGAACCTATACCTGGCTACCTATACTGGGGGCTCCTATACCTGGCTATCTGTACTGGGGGAACCTATACCTGGCTACCTATACTGGGGGCTCCTATACCTGGCTATCTGTACTGGGGGCTCCTATACCTGGCTACCTATACTGGGGGCTCCTATACCTGGCTATCTGTACTGGGGGCTCCTATACCTGGCTACCTGTACTGGGGAACCTATACCTGGCTATCTGTACTGGGGGAACCTATACCTGGCTATCTGTACTGGGGGCTCCTATACCTGGCTACCTATACTGGGGGCTCCTATACCTGGCTATCTGTACTGGGGGCTCCTATACCTGGCTACCTATACTGGGGAACCTATACCTGGCTACCTATACTGGGGAACCTATACCTGGCTACCTATACTGGGGGCTCCTATACCTGGCTACCTATACTGGGGGCTCCTATACCTGGCTATCTGTACTGGGGGCTCCTATACCTGGCTACCTATACTGGGGGCTCCTATACCTGGCTATCTGTACTGGGGGCTCCTATACCTGGCTATCTATACTGGGGACACCTATACCTGGCTACCTATACTGGGGGCACCTATACCTGGCTACCTATACTGGGGAACCTATACCTGGCTACCTATACTGGGGGCTCCTATACCTGGCTACCTATACTGGGGGCTCCTATACCTGGCTACCTATACTGGGGGCACCTATACCTGGCTATCTGTACTGGGGGCACCTATACCTGGCTACCTATACTGGGGAACCTATACCTGGCTACCTATACTGGGGAACCTATACCTGGCTACCTATACTGGGGGCTCCTATACCTGGCTATCTGTACTGGGGGCTCCTATACCTGGCTACCTATACTGGGGGCTCCTATACCTGGCTATCTGTACTGGGGGCTCCTATACCTGGCTACCTATACTGGGGAACCTATACCTGGCTATCTGTACTGGGGGAACCTATACCTGGCTACCTATACTGGGGAACCTATACCTGGCTACCTATACTGGGGAACCTATACCTGGCTACCTATACTGGGGGCTCCTATACCTGGCTACCTATACTGGGGGCTCCTATACCTGGCTATCTGTACTGGGGGCTCCTATACCTGGCTACCTATACTGGGGGCTCCTATACCTGGCTATCTGTACTGGGGGCTCCTATACCTGGCTACCTATACTGGGGGCACCTATACCTGGCTATCTGTACTGGGGGCACCTATACCTGGCTACCTATACTGGGGAACCTATACCTGGCTACCTATACTGGGGAACCTATACCTGGCTACCTATACTGGGGGCTCCTATACCTGGCTACCTATACTGGGGGCTCCTATACCTGGCTATCTGTACTGGGGGCTCCTATACCTGGCTACCTATACTGGGGAACCTATACCTGGCTACCTATACTGGAGGCTCCTATACCTGGCTACCTATACTGGGGGCACCTATACTGGGGGCACCTATACCTGGCTACCTATACTGGGGGCTCCTATACCTGGCTACCTATACTGGGGGCACCTATACTGGGGGCACCTATACCTGGCTACCTATACTGGGGGCTCCTATACCTGGCTACCTATACTGGGGGCTCCTATACGTGGCTATCTGTACTGGGGGAACCTATACCTGGCTACCTATGCTGTAAATATACATTTTTTTAATATCCTGCCTGGCCTGCCTCCCATTTCTGTTTTGGGGGTGGGGAGAGGAGGAGGGACCCATCCAAAGTTTTGCAGGGAGGCCCAGTGATTCCTAGTTCCCCCTGACTGAATCCACAAGGTAATCATAACACAGATATGATTATTTTAAAGTTTATGATTTCAAAAAGGAAAATCTATAAACCACTCAGGCAATTATAAATTATTTTCTTTCTTCGATGTATATATTTTTTTCACTGGAGATAGAAAAGACCTAAAACCATGACAAGTAAAGTATATAAAGTGGAGAGTGTACAGGGTGTCCCGGGCTCCTGTGCAGGGCTGTGTGGCTGTGTGTTATGTACCGGTCACTGATACCCCTCATTATCTCCTATGTGCTGCCTCTGGTCACACAAGCATCGTCTGATGGACACAGGAAGCCGCAGAGCTCGGAATCACGGTGCCAGCTCACTTGTCAGAAACCTTTGTTTGAGTATGAATACTACAAGAAAGGAGACATCATGATGGGAGGATTGTTCTCTGCGCATCGACAATGCAAAACTTCCACTAACTTTAAGAAAATGAAAAGCTTCGACTCTCGTATGAACAGAATGTGTACTGTGTAAGTGTCTCATGGTCTTCAGACATCCCTTTTTTGTAGTGGCAACAAAATCGAGCCCATTGTTTGCAGCTCAGAGTAAACACTATTACAGTTTCCACAGAACACATCCGGGAGGTAACCGGATCCTGTGCAGCCATTCCATCCATCCATCCAGCTTCTCCCTCACATCCAGGTGTGACCGGTGTCTCCAGCCGCAGTAATCACACCCTACACGTCTCACAATTGTCAGCCTCTCATACCTCTCATTACACTGACTGCTTTATTATCACACCTGCAGCTTTCCTGTGACATCTCTCATGCAGGAGGGGGGATGGAGGGGTAACCAGATCCTGTGCAGCCATTCCCTCCATCCATCCAGCTTCTCCCTCACATCCAGGTGTGACCAGTGTCTCCGGCCGCAGTAATCATACCCTACACGTCTCACCATTGTCAGCCTCTCATACCTCTCATTACACTGAATGCTTTATTATCACACCTGCAGCTTTCCTGTGACATCTCTCATGCAGGAGGGGGATGGAGGGGTAACCGGATCCTGTGCAGCCACTCTGATCTATCCATCCAGCTTCTCCCTCACATCCAGGTGTGACCAGTGTCTCCGGCCGCAGTAATCACACCCTACACGTCTCACCATTGTCAGCCTCTCATACCTCTCATTACACTGACTGCTTTATTATCACACCTGCAACTTTCCTGTGACATCTCTCATGCAGGAGGGGGATGGAGGGGTAACCGGATCCTGTGCAGCCATTCCATCCATCCATCCAGCTTCTCCCTCACATCCAGGTGTAACCGGTGTCTCCAGCCGCAGTAATCACACCCTACACATCTCACCATTGTCAGCCTCTCATACCTCTCATTACACTGACTGCTTTATTATCACACCTGCAGCTTTCCTGTGACATCTCTCATGCAGGAGGGGGATGGAGGGGTAACCGGATCCTGTGCAGCCATTCCATCCATCCAGCTTCTCCCTCACATCCAGGTGTGACCAATGTCTCCAGCCGCAGTAATCACACCCTACACGTCTCACCATTGTCAGCCTCTCATACCTCTCATTACACTGAATGCTTTATTATCACACCTGCAGCTTTCCTGTGACATCTCTCATGCAGGAGGGGGATGGAGGGGTAACCGGATCCTGTGCAGCCATTCCATCCATCCATCCATCCATCCAGCTTCTCCCTCACATCCAGGTGTGACCAGTGTCTCCGGCCGCAGTAATCACACCCTACACGTCTCACCATTGTCAGCCTCTCATACCTCTCATTATACTGAATGCTTTATTATCACACCTGCAGCTTTCCTGTGACATCTGTCATGCAGGAGGGGGATGGAGGGGTAACCGGATCCTGTGCAGCCATTCCATCCATCCATCCATCCATCCAGCTTCTCCCTCACATCCAGGTGTAACCGGTGTCTCCAGCCGCAGTAATCACACCCTACACGTCTCACCATTGTCAGCCTCTCATACCTCTCATTACACTGAATGCTTTATTATCACACCTGCAGGTTTCCTGTAACATCTCTCATGCAGGAGGGGGATGGAGGGGTAACCGGATCCTGTGCAGCCATTCCATCCATCCATCCATCCAGCTTCTCCCTCACATCCAGGTGTAACCAGTGTCTCCGGCCGCAGTAATCACACTCTACACGTCTCACCATTGTCAGCCTCTCATACCTCCCATTACACTGACTGCTTTATTATCACACCTGCAGCTTTCCTGTGACATCTCTCATGCAGGAGGGGGATGGAGGGGTAACCGGATCCTGTGCAGCCGCCCCATCCATCCATCCAGCTTCTCCCTCAAATCCAGGTGTGACCGGTGTCTCCGGCCGCAGTAATCATACCCTACACGTCTCACCATTGTCAGCCTCTTATACCTCTCATTACACTGACTGCTTTATTATCACACCTGCAGCTTTCCTGTGACATCTCTCATGCAGGAGGAGGATGGAGGGGTAACCGGATACTGTGCAGCCATTCCATCCATCCATCCAGCTCTCCCTCACATCAAGGTGTGACCAGTGTCTCCGGCCACAGTAATCACACCCTACACGTCTCACCATTGTCAGCCTCTCATACCTCTCATTACACTGACTGCTTTATTATCACACCTGCAGCTTTCCTGTGACATCTCTAATGCAGGAGGGGGATGGAGGGGTAACCAGATCCTGTGCAGCCATTCCACCTATCCAGCTTCTCCCTCACATCCAGGTGTGACCAGTGACTCCAGCCGCAGTAATCACACCCTACACGTCTCACCATTGTCAGCCTCTCATACCTCTCATTATACTGACTGCTTTATTATCACACCTGCAGCTTTCCTGTGACATCTCTCATGCAGGAGGTGGATGGAGGGGTAACCGGATCCTGTGCAGCCATTCCATCCATCCATCCATCCATCCAGCTTCTCCCTCACATCCAGGTGTGACCAGTGTCTCCGGCCGCAGTAATCACACCCTACACGTCTCACCATTGTCAGCCTCTCATACCTCTCATTATACTGAATGCTTTATTATCACACCTGCAGCTTTCCTGTGACATCTGTCATGCAGGAGGGGGATGGAGGGGTAACCGGATCCTGTGCAGCCATTCCATCCATCCATCCATCCATCCATCCAGCTTCTCCCTCACATCCAGGTGTAACCGGTGTCTCCAGCCGCAGTAATCACACCCTACACGTCTCACCATTGTCAGCCTCTCATACCTCTCATTACACTGAATGCTTTATTATCACACCTGCAGCTTTCCTGTAACATCTCTCATGCAGGAGGGGGATGGAGGGGTAACCGGATCCTGTGCAGCCATTCCATCCATCCATCCAGCTTCTCCCTCACATCCAGGTGTGACCGGTGTCTCCAGCCGCAGTAATCACACCCTACACGTCTCACCATTGTCAGCCACTCATACCTCTCATTACACTGACTGCTTTATTATCACACCTGCAGCTTTCCTGTGACATCTCTCATGCAGGAGGGGGATGGAGGGGTAACCGGATCCTGTGCAGCCATTCCATCCATCCAGCTTCTCCCTCACATCCAGGTGTAACCGGTGTCTCCAGCCGCAGTAATCACACCCTACACGTCTCACCATTGTCAGCCTCTCATACCTCTCATTACACTGAATGCTTTATTATCACACCTGCAGCTTTCCTGTGACATCTCTCATGCAGGAGGGGGATGGAGGGGTAACCAGATCCTGTGCAGCCGCCCCATCCATCCATCCATCCAGCTTCTCCCTCACATCCAGGTGTGACCGGTGTCTCCAGCCGTAGTAATCACACCCTACACGTCTCACCATTGTCAGCCTCTCATACCTCTCATTACACTGACTGCTTTATTATCACACCTGCAGCTTTCCTGTGACATCTCTCATGCAGGAGGGGGGATGGAGGGGTAACCGGATCCTGTGCAGCCATTCCATCCATCCATCCAGCTTCTCCCTCACATCCAGGTGTGACCAGTGTCTCCGGCCGCAGTAATCACACCCTACATGTCTCACCATTGTCAGCCTCTCATACCTCTCATTACACTGAATGCTTTATTATCACACCTGCAGCTTTCCTGTGACATCTCTCATGCAGGAGGGGGGTGGAGGGGTAACCGGATCCTGTGCAGCCATTCCCTCCATCCATCCATCCATCCATCCATCCATCCATCCATCCAGCTTCTCCCTCACATCCAGGTGTGACCGGTGTCTCCAGCTGCAGTAATCACACCCTACACGTCTCACCATTGTCAGTCTCTCATACCTTTCATTACACTGACTGCTTTATTATCACACCTGCAGCTTTCCTGTGACATCTCTCATGCAGGAGAGGGATGGAGGGGTAACCGTCTCCTGTGCAGCCAGTCCGTCCATCCATCCATCCAGCTTCTCCCTCACATCCAGGTGTAACCGGTGTCTCCGGCCGCAGTAATCACACCCTACACGTCTCACCATTGTCAGCCTCTCATACCTCTCATTACACTGACTGCTTTATTATCACACCTGCAGCTTTCCTGTGACATCTCTCATGCAGGAGGGGGATGGGGGTAACCGGATCCTGTGCAGCCAGTCCATCCATCCATCCAGCTTCTCCCTCACATCCAGGTGTAACCAGTGTCTCCAGCCGCAGTAATCACACCCTACACGTCTCACCATTGTCAGCCTCTCATACCTCTCATTACACTGACTGCTTTATTATCACACCTGCAGCGTTCCTGTGACATCTCTCATGCAGGAGGGGGATGGAGGGGTAACCGGATCCTGTGCAGCCATTCCATCCATCCATCCAGCTTCTCCCTCACATCCAGGTGTGACCGGTGTCTCCAGCCGCAGTAATCACACTCTACACGTCTCACCATTGTCAGCCTCTCATACCTCTCATTACACTGACTGCTTTATTATCACACCTGCAGCTTTCCTGTGACATCTCTCATGCAGGAGGGGGATGGAGGGGTAACCGGATCCTGTGCAGCCATTCCATCCATCCATCCAGCTTTTCCCTCACATCCAGGTGTGACCAGTGTCTCCAGCCGCAGTAATCACACCCTACATGTCTCACCATTGTCAGCCTCTCATACCTCTCATTACACTGAATACTTTATTATCACACCTGCAGCTTTCCTGTGACATATCTCATGCAGGAGGGGGATGGAGGGGTAACCGGATCCTGAGCAGCCGCCCCATCCATCCATCCATCCATCCAGCTTCTCCCTCACATCCAGGTGTGACCGGTGTCTCCAGCCGCAGTAATCACACTCTACACGTCTCACCATTGTCAGCCTCTCATACCTCTCATTACACTGACTGCTTTATTATCACACCTGCAGCTTTCCTGTGACATCTCTCATGCAGGAGGGGGATGGAGGGGTAACCGGATCCTGTGCAGCCATTCCATCCATCCATCCAGCTTTTCCCTCACATCCAGGTGTGACCAGTGTCTCCAGCCGCAGTAATCACACCCTACATGTCTCACCATTGTCAGCCTCTCATACCTCTCATTACACTGAATACTTTATTATCACACCTGCAGCTTTCCTGTGACATCTCTCATGCAGGAGGGGGATGGAGGGGTAACCGGATCCTGTGCAGCCATTCCCTCCATCCATCCATCCAGCTTCTCCCTCACATCCAGGTGTGACCAGTGTCTCCAGCCGCAGTAATCACACCCTACATGTGTCACCATTGTCAGCCTCTCATACCTCTCATTACACTGACTGCTTTATTATCACACCTGCAGCTTTCCTGTGACATCTCTCATGCAGGAGGGGGATGGAGGGGTAACCGGATCCTGTGCAGCCATTCCATCCATCCAGCTTCTCCATCACATCCAGGTGTGACCGGTGTCTCCAGCCGCAGTAATCACACCCTACACGTCTCACCATTGTCCGTTACACACTGATTGCTATTACACTAAGAGGCTCCCCAGGGCCCTCAACCCCTTAATCTCTTGTTATCTGGCTTGCAGTCACTGCCATGAATCGCCTTTTCGTATATTTCTTTGCTGCAAACAGCAAGAAAAATAAAATATATAAATGTAATAAATTTAATGAAATGTAATGAAATTTAAAAACTCTGACAAATGTAATTTAATAAAATGTAAAAATGTAGCCACTTCCACTATGTCTTATACCCGCCTTGGCCACAGGGACAGCTACACCCTTATCCCTATGACCAACAGGGTTTAGCGGATTACCAGCACACAGATGCATCCTTTCAGTGTAGCGCATGTGCAGCCCCGGACATCTAAGGGCAAGGGCCTTACAGACTTGTTTGTGCTCAATCTTGCATGGCTGAATGGTCGCGTAACTAGTTAGGGTGTTCGGAATAATAATTATGGAATATGAGGAGAAAAAAAACAAATAAATGTATAATCAAAAAAACAAAAAACCCGTTTGGTTATGCACAGTCTGCAGGGGCAATTTCCTCATCTAGGGCCAATAGGTTATCCGTCACCAAATGTCAGCAGAATTTCACAGTGCTGGTCGTAATGGAAAAATCTACGCTTATGGATCATTACGCGTAATTTTACGCTATTACGCATTACGCAATTACGGTTACGGCGTAGGAAATTATCTACGGTTCATCACTGTAATTACGCGTTAACTTACGCAGTTATGCGTAAGGATAACGTAATGTAGCCGCTTTCACTACGATGTTACGCGTAGTGCCGTAATACCCATTAATGCGTATTTTTTGACGCATACGGACGATGTGTACGCAATAGCCATCAAAGTGACAGTTATTGCGTACACATAATTCGTATGCGTCAAAACGTCTGCTTATATACTGAAGGGCGGGAGAAGATACTATTGGTTGCTTAGGATGTTGACTGATTGGCTACTCTTAGAAAAGGGGAGTTTTTACGTTATCTTCGTAAAATTACTCATACCTAGCAATTACGGTAGACAGTGTAATTACGATACCACTTAATTCCTTACGCGTAAATAATTACGCGTAAGACCGTAAGTTACGCGTAGCGCTTACGCGTAAATTTACATTGAATTACGATGCGTAATTACGCTCATGCATAATTTCGGCCCAGCACTGGAATTGCATGCATTTATCGATAGTACACTCCTAAAAAATGCATGCAATTGTGCTTAGTGCGCTCCCAGCCTCAGTGTAGCGCACTTGCAGCCCCGGAAAGGACCTCACGGACCTGTCAGTGCTCAATCTCGCGTGGCTGAATGGTTGTGTAACTAGTTAGGGTGTCCATAAGGTTACTTGCAATAATTACCAAAGGGTAGACTCACGCTGCACTGGTGCATTCAGTGTAGTGCAGCCACAGACATCTAAAGGCGTCACAGGCCACTGTTCATTGCACAAGTTTGCGTGGTTGAATGGCCGCATAAATAGCCTGGGGGAGTCCCGGGGGAGTCCCGGTCATTATCGGACATTAGTGCAGCTGGAGGGACATGTGACAAGTGGAGTCACCTAGCACAGCAGTCAGTATCATATAATGGGATTGATTCACTAAGCCGTGATAACTGATGTCACCGTCGCGCTAGTGTTTTGTGCACATTATAACGCATGTAATATCTTTCGCGTGCAATCGTGAATTTTCACACAAAAACGGTTGTGTTCTCACGTGGAAACTCGCGTTTGAGCGTGAAAATTCACGACTGCGTGCGAAAACCGTTCCGCGTGTTATAATGCGCACAAAATGCTAGCGCGACCATGATATCAGCTTTCACGGTTTAGTGAATGAAGCCCCATGACATCTATTCCTACCCTCACAATCGAGGCGCATAATTGCCAGGGATAAAAAATAGCTACCTTGAAAAACTTGAATAATGAAGAATGCTGTGTATCTTCCTAATCATGGCTCATTGTGAGCCAACACCGCTGTGTAGCTAAAGTCCAGTTATTTAGAGTAACTGTGGGGGTTTCTTTTCATATATTTTGCAGTATGGACCTTGATGGGTATCACAACATTGTGGCCTTCCTCTTTGCTATTGAAGAGATTAACCAGAGTACGAAGCTTCTGCCCAATATTACTCTGGGGTATCACATATGGAATACCTGCGCAGATCCCATGAACACCGTGGCTTACACTCTGCAGATATTATCTGGGGCGACAAGAGAGGCTCCCAACTACAACTGTATGACGTACCAGCAGGTTGGAGGCTTCATTGGTGACTCGGGATATGAGACGACTTATTATATGGCCCAGTTACTCAGCCTGTACGGATACACCCATGTAAGTACATTCCATGATCTATATCAGATGAGATGACGTGCTGATCTGTCTATACTAGCCCAGCTCTAGTATAGACATTTTACTTTTTTGAAAATGAAAAGAATTTTCCCTAAATTAATTGAACTCAATGTGGAAAAAATACCGATTTTTAATATATTCAGGGAAATGGGATTTTAGATGCATGTAAATGTACTACGTGATAATATATAGGTCAGTAGGGATGGTTGATAATGCCCATCTCCGATTCTGCAGAAAATCCAATGCAAATTTCCATTTTTTTTCAGTTTTCAATTTTAGATTTTTACCATTTTTGAGGAACATTTTATTAGTCATCTTTTGCATCAGTGGATTGAAAAAAAAATGGATATTGGAAAAACAGGAATAGGAAAATAGGAAAGTCTTGCGATTGGTCTAAAATTACCGTGGTGATCGATTTTTGCTGAAAAATCAGGAGGATCCCCATTGGTCTGTTATGAATTGGAGCCAAATTAAAAGATGCTTTTGCTCTAGCTATATTTAGTATAGCTTAGTATAGCTAGAGATGTGCGTGGAGCGGCGGTGTGTGGTGGCGGGTGGGTGGGGATCATCAATCAAGCTCACAAGTTAGAGGATATTGGCGCAGAACTTTTCTGAGGATATTGGCATGGGAATTTTTTTTAAAGGTACAGGTAAGTATTTCTGGTTAATTAAGAATATTAAAGCAAGTTGTTGTTTTTATTTCGCTTAACCCTTTGTGGCAATGGGTAAGGGGTACTATGTAACCCTATACTCATTTCTCCTGGGAGAGGGGCTGGCATCTGGGGGTCCCCTTCTTAAAGGGCACTCCCAGATGCCACCATGAACCCCTCCAGGGCATTATCGGCCCTACGTCCTTCTGGGGCACCGGAGGTGGGGAAGAGCCTCTTGTCCATGGATTGGACAAGGGCTCTGAGGGGGGAGGCTTGCCCGCCCTTCTCCCCTGGAGCCCCCCCCATACCATGGACCGGGCATGTACAGGGGCTTTGCTATTAACAGTTAAAGTCAGCAGCTGCTGAAACGTTTCCCACACTCTGAACATGCAATTTAAAATTGAGTTTCTCAAAAACTATAAGGTCTTTTTGATTTTTATTTCCTCTTGTACCCACTGTCCTCCTTCACATACCCTGCAAATTCAGTGTTTCTAGCACCTAAGTGGCTTTGCTATAACCCCTAAAATTGGCGGCCGTTCGTCTGCCATTTAACTATACACTTTGAAAAGAACCAGAACCCATCTGTATAAATAAAGAATGTTGGCTCAACTCACTGAATTTTTTGCAAAAATAGAAAAACTTTATTGAGATATACACACTGGCTATAAAATTAATTAAAAACATATAAAATTCCCTGAAATGCAAGTAAGCATAACCCCTGCAGCTTTGGTAATCCTACTAATATAATAAACTAGCTGGACGCCCAGCATTGCCCGGGTATGAATTTGGCTGGTGTTGGCTCCGCCCACTTTTCCTAATCCTAACACACAATTACTCAATTACTCAATAACCTAGTTTGTGAGCTTTGTAGTCTTTAGCATCAATAGTTTGCATTGAAATGAAATGAATCTAATTGGCTGTGGCTCCACCCCCTTTTCTGAATTTGAACCCCAGTCACCCAATGGCCAATTGTACCAGGTTTGAAGATTGTGCCATTAACAGTGCAAGAATGGCAGCAATTAAATACTTCCCCTTGAAAAACAATAGGTGAATTTTGATTGGCTTTTGTAGGCTCCACCCACTTTTCTGAATAATAATCCCTGAGTCACCCAGTGATCAACTGTGCAAAGCTTGAGAACCCTACCATTGACAGTGTAAGAATGGCTGCAGTTTACATTTTCCAGTGAAATTTGTATTTTCTCCATCCACTGATGTCCTAAAGTTTCCTGGGTATGTATTTGGCTGGGGTTGGCTGTGGCCACTTTTCCTAACCCTAACACACAATTACTCAATGACCAAGTTTGAGAGATTTGTGGTCTTTGGCATGAATAATTTGCATTGAAATAAAAGAAATCTGATTGGCTGTTTGTGGCTCCACCCCTTTTCTGAATGTGAACCCCAATCACCCAATGGCCAAATGTACCAGGTACAGGTGATTAACAGTGCAAGAGGCTTGTGCCATTAACAGTGCAAGAATGGCAGCAATTAAATATTCCCCTTAAAAATCAATAGGTAGATTTTAATTGGCTTTTGTAGACTCCACCCACTTTTCTGAATATTAATCCCAGTCACCCAGTGACCAACTGTGCAAAATTTGAGAACCCTACCATTAATAGTGTAAGAATGGCTGCAGTTTACATTTTCCCAATGAAATTTGTATTTTCTCTACCCACTGGTTTCATGACATTGTTCGAGTATGTATTTGGCTGGTGTTGGCTCCGCCTACTTTTTCTAACCCTAACACACAATTACTCAATGACCAAGTTTGTGCCCTTGCGGGTCTTTGGCATCAATAATTTGCATTGAGATTAAACAAATCTGATTGGCTGTTTGTGGCTCCACCCCTTTGTCTAAATTTGAACCCCAGTCCCCCCAATGACCAACTGTACCAGGTTTAAGGCTTGTGCCATTAACAGTGCAAGAATGGCAGCAATTACATATTCACCTTAAAAATCAATAGGTGAATTTTGATTAGCTTTTGTAGGCTCCACCCACTTTTCTGAATATTAATCCCATTCACCCAGTTATTAACTGTACAAAGTTTGAGAACCCTGCCATTAACAGTGTAAGAATGGCTGCAGTTTACATTTTCCCAGTAAAATTTGTATTTGTCTCCGCCCACTTATGACCCGGCGTTGCCCGCTTATGTATTTGGCTGGTGTTGGCTGTGCCCACTTTTCTAACCCTCGCACACAATTAATCAATTACTCAATTACCAAGTTTGTGAGCTTTGCGGTGTTTGGCATCAATAATAATATGTATTGGAATGAAACAAATCTAATTGGCTGTTTGTGACTCCACCCTCCATTCTGAAATTTAACCCCAGTCACCCAATGATCAACTGTACCAGGTTTGAGGCTTCTGCCATTAACAGTGCAAGAATGGCAGCAATGTAAATATTCCCCTTGAAAATCAATAGGTGAATTATGATTGGCTTTTGTAGACTCCTCCCACCTTTCTGAATATTAATCCCAGTCACCCAATGACCAACTGTGCAAAGTTTGAGAACCTTACCATTAACAGTGTAAGAATGGCTGCAGTTTACATTTTCCCAGTGAAATGTGTATTTGTCTCTGCCCCCTTTTTGGTTATGGGAATAAAAAGTATCCTATACTTTATTCCAGGTAATGTACTATGTGTGTGCCAAATTTCATTCAAATCCGTTCAGCCATTTTTGTGTGATCGAGTAACAAACATCCAAACATCCAAACATCCAAATATCCAAACATCCAAAACATCCAAACATCCGAACTTTCACATTTATTATATTACTAGTTGGACGCCCGGCGTTGCCCGGGTATGTATTTGGCTAGTGTTGTCCCCGCCCCCTTTTCCTAACCCCAACGCACAATTACTCAATTACTTAATGACCAAGCATGTGAGCTTTGCGGTCTTTGGCATCCATAAGTTGCATTGAAATAAAATAAATCTGATTGGCTGTGGCTCCACCCCTTTTCTGAATTTAAACCCCAATCACCCAATGGCCAACTGTACCAGGTACAGGTGATTAACAGTGCAAGAGGCTTGTGCCATTAACAGTGCAAGAATGGCAGCAATTACATATTCCCCTTCAAAATCAATAGGTGAATTTTGATTAGCTTTTGTAGGCTCCACCCACTTTTTTGAATATTAATCTCAGTCACTCAATGACCAACTGTGCAAAGTTTGAGAACCCTACCATTAAAAGTGTAAAATGGCTGCAGTTTACATTTTCTCAGTGAAATGTGTATTTGTCTCCGCCCACTGTTGACCCGGTATTGCCCTATTATGTATTTGGCTGGTGTTGGCTACGCCCACTTTTCCTAACCCTAACACACAATTACTCAATTACTCAATGACCAAGTTTGTGAGCTTTGCGGTTATTGGCATCAATAACCTGCTTTAAAATGAAACAAATAAGATTGGCTGTTTGTGGCTCCACCCCCTTTTATCAATTCAAACCCAAGTCACCCAATGATGAACTGTACCAGGTTTGAGGCTTGTGCCAATAACAGTGCAAGAATAGCAGCAATTAAATATTCCCCTGAAAAATCAATAGGTGATTTTTGATTGGCTTTTGTAGGCTCCGCCCACTTTTCTGAATATTTATCCCAGTTACCCAGTAATTAACTGTGTAAAGTTTGAGAACCCTACAATTAACAGTGTAAGAATGGTTGCTGTTTACACTTTCTCAGTAAAATTTGTATTTGTCTCCGCCCACTTATGACCCGGCATTGCCCGCTTATGTATTTGGCTGGTGTTGGCTGTGCCCACTTTTCTAACCCTCACACACAATTAATCAATTACTCAATTACCAAGTTTGTAAGCTTTGCGGTGTTTGACATCAATAATTTGCATTGGAATGAAACAAATCTGATTAGCTGTTTGTGGCTCCACCCCCTTTCTGAAATTGAACCCTAGTCACCCAATGATCAACTGTATCAGGTTTGAGGATTGTGCCATTAACAGTGCAAGAATGGTAGCAATTACATATTCCCTTTTAAAATCAATAGGTAAATTTTTATTGGCTTTTATAGGCTCCACCCACTTCTCTGAATATTAATCCCAGTCACCCAGTGACCAATTGTGCAAAGTTTGAGAACCCTACCATTAACAGTGTAAGAATTGCTGCAGTTTACATTTTCCAGTGAAATGTGTATTTGTCTCCTCCCCCTTTTTGGTTATGGGAATAAAAAGTATCCTATACTTTATTCCAGGTAGTGTACTATGTGTGTGCCAAATTTCATTCAAATCCGTTCAGACATTTTTGCGTGATCGAGTAACAAACATCCAAACATCCGAACATCCAAACATCCGAACTTTCCCATTTATTATATTAGTAGGATTATTAGTAGGATGGGAAAGTTCGGATGTTTGGATGTTTGGATGTTCGGATGTTTGGATGTTTGTTACTCGATCACGCAAAAATGTCTGAACGAATTTGAATGAAATTTGGCACACACATTACCTGGAATAAAGTATAGGTTACCGGTTAGAATCCGGGAAGCGGAGCCCACTGCCTCATGTCTGCTGGCAGCGGGTCCGCTATCCCTCACAGTACCCCCCTTGAGGAGTGGACTCCGGACACTTCCCTCCCAGTTTCTCAGGATGTGACTGATGAAACCCCTTTTTTAATTTCTCAGCATGCATGCGATCCTCTGGTACCCAAGATCTGTCCTCCACCCCATACCCTTTCCAATGGACCAGATACTGTACGGAATTCTGTACCAGCCGGGAATCCAAAATTTTCCCAACCTCGTACTCTGTCTGGCCCTCCACTATCACTGGGGGGGGGGGGGGGAGGAGGAATCCACATATACTGCTGGTTTTAACAAAGAAACATGGAACGATCTCCCACCTCTCATGCTGGCTGGGAGATCAATCACATAAGAGACATCATTGATCTTTTTGGCCACCGGATAAGGCCCTATGAACTTTGGCCCCAACTTGGTGGCCGGTTGTCTGAGTGCCAAATGTCTTGTTGACACCCACACCATGTCTCCAGGAGAAAAGTGCCACTCAGCACACCGTCTCTTGTCGGCCTGTTTCTTTTGATTCTGGAAGGCTACTTCCAAATTCTCCTTTACTTGTCCCCAAAGTCTTTTTAAAACCTTCTGCCACTCTTCCAGGGCTGGGAAGGGAGAGGAGCACACCAGTAATAGGGAAAATTTAGGAGACCTTCCTGACACAACCTGAAAAGGGTACAAGCCCGTTGAAGCGCCTCTCAGGTTGTTGTGTGCAAACTCAGCAAAGGGTAAGAATCTAACCCATTCCGTTTGTGCATCTGCCACATAGCACCTCAGGAACTGTTCTAGTGCCTGATTAACCCTCTCGGTCTGCCCGTTAGTCTGTGGGTGATACCCAGACGAGAAGGACAGGTTCATACCCAAATTATGGAAAAAAGCCCTCCAAAATTTTGATACAAATTGGGCTCCTCTATCCGACACCACATCATCCGGAATCCCATGTAATCGGAAGATGTGCTGTATGAAGAGGTCGGCTAAGTCTTGAGCTGATGGGAATCCTTTAAGAGGAACAAAGTGGGCTATCTTGCTGAACCTGTCCACGATCACCCATATCACAGTCATACCTTCCGATTTGGGAAGCTCGCCAATGAAGTCCATGGACAGATGGGTCCATGGTTCACTTGGAACTGGCAAGGGTTGTAAGGTACCCACTGGAGCCTGGCGAGACAGTTTACTCCTGGCACACACCACACACTCCCTGACGAATTCTCTGCAATCTGAGGCCAATGAAGGCCACCAAACACACCTTGTGAGTAGATCTAGAGTGCGGGTGACCCCCGGGTGACCTGTGTTCTTATGGGCATGGCATAGCTGCATGATTAGCAAACGGAACGGGAGTGGAACAAAGAGAACCCCTTCCGGTTTCCCTTCTGGAGTATCTAGCTGGTGAGGGGCCAGTGTGACTGCCCAGTCCTCCCAGGTCTCAGTGGCTGCCAGCACCACCTTGTGTGGTAAAATGCTCTCGGGGAGTGCGGGTTGAGCTTTCTCCGGTTCAAAACATCTGGAGAGAGCGTCCGCTTTAATGTTCTTGGAACCTGGAGTGTTCGTGATAAAAAATCTAAAACGCAAGAAAAATAGGGACCAGCGGGCCTGACGAGGAGTGAGCCTCTTAGCCCCTTCAATGTACTCCAGGTTCTTATGGTCAGTATATACAGTAATGGTGTGTTCTGCACCTTCCAGCCAATGGCACCATTCCTGGAAGGCTAACTTGACGGCCAACAGTTCCCTGTTGCCCACATCGTAGTTTCTCTCAGCAGGAGAAAACCTGCGTGAGAAACAGGCACAAGGATGTGTCTTGCCCTGCAGACCCGAGCGCTGGGACAGCACAGCCCCCACCCCGATCTCTGAGGCATCTACCTCTACTATGAAGGGAAGAGCGATGTTAACATGTCTCAGTATGGGTGCTGAGCAAAACAGTTTCTTCAGGGTATTGAATGCGGCCTGGGCCTCCGATGACCACTGATAAGGGTCAGCCCCTTTCTTGGTTAGACTAGTCAGGGGGGCTACTACTGAAGAAAATCCCTTAATAAATCTCCGGTAGTAGTTAGCAAAACCGAGAAATCTCTGAAGTGCCTTCAAGCCCACCGGTTGCGGCCACTCTAGGACAGCCGAAACCTTTTCTGGGTCCATAGAGAGCCCTGACGTTGAGATGATGTATCCCAGAAAAGGAATTTGAGTGACCTCAAAAAGGCACTTCTCTAGTTTTGCATACAATAGGTTTTGTCTCAACCTCTTCAACACATATTTGACATGCTTGCGATGTTCCACGAGGTTTGGAGAGAAAATCAATATGTCGTCGAGATATACCACGACAAACTTCCCCAACACCTCCCTGAAGACCTCGTTAATCAAGTCCTGGAAGACGGCCGGGGCGTTACACAACCCGAAGGGCATAACCAGATACTCGTAATGCCCGTCGGGTGTATTGAAAGTCGTCTTCCACTCGTCACCAGCCCTAATGCCCACCAGGTTGTATGCCCCACGTAGGTCCAATTTAGAAAAAATAGTGGCATTGGTAATCTGGCCAAAGAGATCGTCTATCAGAGGTAATGGATAGTGATTCTTGATGGTGATCTGGTTTAGACCTCAGCAGTCAATACAGGGTCTAAGACCACCATCTTTCTTTTTAACAAAAAAAACCCCCGCCCCGGCCGGTGACCGAGAAGGGCGGATGAACCCCTTTGCCAGGTTCTCCGTAATGTACTCTCGCATTGCCTGTTTCTCCGGATCGGACAGATTATAAAGATGACCCCTAGGAGGCATACAACCAGATCTTAGGTCGATAGGACAGTCGAAACTCTGATGTGGTGGGAGTTTATCAGCGGATTTAGGACACAACACATCCGCAAACTCAGCGTACTGTGCGGGTATCCCCTTGACCTCTACCTTGGCAGCACACATGGCAATCCTTCCCAAACAATGGGTATGGCAATAAGGTGACCAACTGAGTAACTGGCCTGAGGCCCAATCTATCTGTGGGGAATGGAGCTGTAACCAGGGAATACCGAGAATAACGGGGGAGGTTGCCATGCGCAAAACAAGAAACTGTAGACTCTCCTTATGTAGAACCCCTATCGTACATGACAACCTTGGGGTCTGAGAGAGAGGTGATCTGAACTGTAGAGGAGAGTCATCTACTGCGGTGACGACTATTTGTCGGTCTAAGGGCTGTAAGGGAACCCCCAGTCCTTTCACAAATTCATAGTCTATAAAATTGGTTGCGGACCCAGAGTCCACAAAAGCTTCAGTACCAACAGTAAAATTCCCCCAGGAAATGGAACACGGGAGAAGTAACCGATTATTCTGACTTAGAGGAAAGTTATGTGCGTCTAGGGTATTACCACTAACTACACCTAGACAGCAGCGTTTCCTGATTTCCTGGGGCAATTTTGAGCAATATGACCCTGCTCTGCACAATATAGACAAAGGTTCTCTGCCTTTCTACGCTCTTTCTCGGCTCGAGTCAACCGAGAGTGTCCGATTTGCATCGGTTCGTCAGTAGAAGAAGCAGGTGATGAGGACGCATGGGAAAAAACTCTGATTGCATTCCTGCCTCTCGATTGGCGCTGATAGCGCAATCTACAGTCTGCCCGTATCGCCAAAGAAATGGCGTCATCCGCGGACTTGGGCTCTGGGTGTCCCAACATTAATTCAGAGACTGCGTCTGATAGGCCTGACAGAAAACCGTCTAACAAGGCGTAAGACCCCCACATAGATGACACAGCCCACTTTCTGAACTCTGCCGCGAAAACCTCGACCGTGTCTCGACCCTGCCTGAGAGTTTTGAGCTTCCTCTCGGCAGTGATCGAGGCATCCGGATCATCATAAATTATAGCCATTGATTTGAAAAATTCCTCAACTGACGTGAGAGCCGTATCCTCGGGTGGAAGACCATATGCCCAGGTTTGCGAATCCCCGGACAATAAGGTTTTAATAAAGGTCACCCTTTGCTGCTCAGAACCTGACTGGGTAGGTCATAACTCAAAATAAGATAACACCCGGTTACGAAAGTTCTGGAAGTCAGATCTTTGCCCTGAAAACTTTTCGGGCACTGACATGCGGAGATCTGTGACCGGAGGGGATTGCGCTGTGGCCACATACGTCTGCAAGACCCGTACAGACCCAGCCAACTGGTTGATCTGAGTCTGTTGTGTATTAACCACCTCGATGAGGTTATTAAGCGAGGTGGTTAGAGTCTCGATCTGACTGCGTAGTGCTTCCATACCCATGGTCTGCTGTTCTGTCATGATCGGTGTCAGCACGCAGAGAGAATCTGATTATTGGTGATCTGCAGTATCACCAAGAATGCAGATGTATACCTGATTATTGATGATCTGCAGTATCACTGATAATCCGATATATTGCTAACCTCTGGACACCAGCAAAAGAACACAATAAAGACAGTAATATATCAGAAGTGTGGAAATGTCCACCACACGGCAATTCCTCAGAGGTGTGGTTACCTCTGAATGGGAACCCCGTGAGTGAGATCCTCTAACCAGGCTAAGTGAGGAATCTCGACCCCCAGCAGTAATCGTCTGCTTGGGGCAGGCGTCTCGGAGAGGCAAGCCTCAGAGATAACCCTCCAGTGGGAGATGTTCCACTGAAGGGAGAAAGGTCAGACAGGCAAGAGTTCGGCAACAGAGATGACGGCGGCAGTAGAGGAGCGGAAGGCAGAAGAGTAATCGGTAAACAGGCAGAGGTCGGCAACAAGGATCAGATAGGCAAAGGTACAAGATCAGCAAGAGATAGAGTAGTCAGGGATAGCCAGAGTCAGAACACAGATCAATATACAATAATATTCCTAGCTAAGGTGTGAAATCCTTAGTATCAACACCAGGGCACTGCACTAAGGTCTGAGCGCTAACACAGAATGTATTCACGACAGCAGACAACTTGCTACTGAGTAGCAAGTCCTATTTGTAGCAAGTGAGCTGTCCTGCACCGCCCTGGAGCCCCAGCCAATCCCCAGTGGAGATGGAGTCAGCTGACTCCCCGTCTTGAGGCATAAAGATCCTGCCTCCTTGCGCGCGCGCGCGTTATGCGCCAGGTAAGTGCCGGCGAAAGAGACCCCACAGGAGGCAACTGCGCGGCGGAGTCCGCCGAGCATACGGACTCCGCCGACCGCACAGCCCCGCTCGGCGGCACGCCGGCGGTGAGAATCCGGGAAGCGGAAAATGTAAACTGCAGCCATTCTTACACTGTTAATGGCAGGGTTCTCACACTTTGCACAGTTGGTCGCTGGGTGACTGGGATTAATATTCAGAAAGGTGGGTGGACTCTATAAAAGCCAATCAAAATTCACCTATTGATTTTCAAGGGGAATATTTACATTGCTGCCATTCTTGCACTGTTAATGGCACAAGCCTCAAACCTGGTACAGTTGATCATTGGGTGACTGGGGTTAAATTTCAGAAAGGGGGTGGAGCCACAAACAGCCAATTAAATTTGTTTCATTGCAATGCAAATTATTGATGCCAAACACCGCAAAGCTCACAAACTTAGTAATTGAGTAATTGATTAATTGTGTGTTAGGGTTAGAAAAGTGGGTACAGCCAACACCAGCCAAATACATAAGCGGGCAACACCGGGTCATAAGTGGGTGGAGACAAATGCAAATTTCACTGAGAAAATGTAAACTGCAGCAATTCTTACACTTTTAATGGTAGGGTTCTCAAACTTTGCACAATTGGTCACTGGGTGACTGGGATTAATATTCAGAGAAGTGGGTGGAGTCTACAAAAAACAATCAAAATTCACCTATTGATTTTCAAGGGGAATATGTAATTGCTACCATTCTTGCACTGTTAATGGCACAAGCCTTAAACCTGGTACAGTTGGTCATTGAGTGACTGGGGTTCAAATTCAGACAAAGGGCTGAAGCCACAAACAGCCAATCAGATTTGCTAATCTCAATGCAAATTATTCATGCCAAAGACCGCAAAGATCACAAACTTGGTTAGTAATTGTGTGTTAGGGTTAGAAATAGTAGGCGGAGCCAACACCAGCCAAATACATACCTGAACAATGTTAGGAAATCAGTGGGTGGAGAAAAATACAAATTTCATTGGGAAAATGCAAACTGCAGCCATTCTTACACTGTTAATGGTAGGGTTTTCAAACTTTGCACAGTTGGTCACTGGGTGACTGGGATTAATATTCAGAAAAGTGGGTGGAGCCTATAAAAGCCAATCAAAATCCACCTATTGATTTTTAAGGGGAATGTTAATCACCTGTACCTGGTACAGTTGGCCATTGGGTGATTGGGGTTCAAATTCAGAAAAGGGGTTGAGCCACAGCCAATCAGATTAATTTTATTTCATTGCAAATTATTGATGCCAAAGACTGCAAAGCTCACAAACTTGGTCATTAAGTAATTGTGTGTTAGGAAAAGTGGGCAGAGCCAACACTAGCCAAATACATACCCGAGCAACACCGGGCGTCCAGCTAGTCATATATATGTGCAAAAAATGCAGAAGGAAAGCCAGCAGCAAGTGAAGAAAAAAAAAAGAAAAAAAAAAACCCTATGTGTGAAAAACTTGATCACAAAAAATACTGAAAACCTGGCCCAGATTAACGATGCCATGGAGATGGGATATATGCTCAATGCTTATAGGTATGGTTTTATTTGCAAACATTTCCAAAAAGTATATACAACATCATCTCCTCACTGGAAGTCACCCCTTTTTACACCCAGCTTTTTGCCGTGTTTTTGGACAGTCATCTTGTCTGCCAACCAGACTCTGTAGCTCTTCTAGAATTTGTGTTAGTGAGTAGTGACGGTTCTGGCAGGGTGTCCTGTGTCTGCACAAGTGTCTCTATTGTGAATGTGTGTATGTGTATGTCTAAGCTAAAGGTGGAATTCTATACTCTGACTTGTCTAAGGGGAACTCAGTGGTGTTCAAATGCCAGTAGTTATACCAAACATTGGAAAGCATTTTAAAGAATTTCTACTGAACTGAACTAAGACAAATTCCAACTCTAATAGCAAATGAATCAGTATAAATGTTATGTGAAGTAAGAGACACATAAAGAACATTTGCAGTATTGGGTTGTTTTACAGATCAGCTCTACTGACACACATCACCTCCAGGGAGACAGACGGATGCTCCCCACCTATTTCCAGACTGTACCCAATCCTCAGGTCCGTTATACAGCTATAGTAACATTCCTTCTGCATTTCTCCTGGAACTTTGTGGGAATGTTGGTGGGCAGCGACAACATTGCAGAGATAGAGTTTTTGGCCCTGAGCAGAGCTTTGAACCAGCACGGCATCTGCATCGAGTTTGTCATTAAAATGAGTCCAAGAACGCACAGCTTGGAAAAGGAAATGGAGATCATTGAAAAATCCACCAGTCAGGTCCTCATCATTTGTAACGAGTTTATCATTAAGTTTCTGGTTTTCCTGAATCACCTACAGGCTATAAGTAAGAACCTGACAATCATCCTGCGAAGCTCATCGATCCCGATACATAACTATTATAAGCGGGCACTCAACTGCAGTTTCTATTTCTCGTTGCCTGGACACTCCCTCCCTGGTATGAGGGATTTTATCATGGCCACCCATTCAGCCCCATCCCCAGATGATCCATTCATTCAGGACATCTCTATAACTCTGCACAAGTGTCTTACCACAAACCAACGGAAAAATATATTCTTTGAATATTTCCATAAGATATCCCTGACGTATTGCCCCAGGATCACCATGCCGGATTATGAAGTTAGTCCTAGTCATTATTATATCTACACGGCAGCGTACGCTCTGGCTCACGCCTTACACATGATGGACCTGAGAGAAGGCCGTTTACGAGGAGTAAGGAGCAAAGTATGTTGTATGTAGTGTTGTCACACTTGTTGTACCATCATTATGGTGTCAGAGTCTTCACTGTCTCTAGTAAACTCACCCTTGCACTTTCTCACACTTAGGGGTTGATTAGCTACATTATTTTACTATCTGAATGATCTTATTGTATTAAATTGTGGAGCACACCCTCCTACTTTCAAGAGGTTGTTCCATGGCCTACGTGCTCTCAACGTCTTCTCCCATTGGGGACGTGTCTGTATGGATGACATCATGCTGGGGAAATTCTGGAACTCCTCTACCGTGACTACTTCAAAAATGTTGGTTAGAAGTCATGTGACAGGCAGTGACCTACAGTATGTAGGCACATAGCAGTGGGAAGGGGAGGCCAACATGGGGGCAGAGATGGAAGAAGGATGAAGAAGAAGGATGAAGGAGCCTCCAGATAAAGAGGATTGTGGCAGATGAGTTTGTATCTGTAAAGTGTCACAACCATTGTTGTAGACCTCCTCATACAATGTACACAGCTACAGTGCTAGTTTTATTCAGTGGTGTAACTGAGGAGCTTGGGCCCTGGTGCGAGTTTTACTCTGTGCCCAAAGCACTGTATTGACATGAAACCCCAAAACCTACTAAGCACAGCTGCAGGGTCAGAGAGGTGTAATCAGTGTAAGGAAACAGCTAGTTAAGGATTACCGCTATTCAATGCACACATAGAGGTGTTCATTACCAGTAGGGATGCTCATTCGGATTCCACGGAAATGCAATTTCCGCATTTCCGATCGGAAATTTCATTTCCGGCATCGGAATGCGGAAATCAGTAATACAAGTGCGGTAGGCGGATTTCCACTGGAAATTTGCATCAACTATAACATCGATTTTCTCAAAAACTATAAGGTCGTTTTGAAAACTTTTTTTTTCATCTTGTTCACTAGATTATGTTTAATAAACCCTAAAAATTTGGCGTTTCTAGGACTTACGGGGGCTTTGCTATTAACCGCTAAAGTCGGCTGATTTTTACTGTGATGTAAAATGCAGAAAATCCGCATTATCCGATCTGCGGTAATTTTAAGCCAATCAGAAGACTCAGAATGAATAAGCCAATCAAAGAATGCATCTGTCACAGGAGCCCTGGTGGCTGACCGCAATTAGCCTTCTAAACGGTGCCAGCGCACGGATCGTGCGAACTCTGGTCGCAGTCAATGCGCAGGAACCGTTAAGAGATAGACGCAGACAAACCAGAAGGGAGCCTGTGAGATACGGGTGATTACAACTTCACCCACTGGTTCAGAGTAAACTGCCACCACCGCGGTTACCATGGGACCGTGGAGCCCACTAACTGACTAGTCCTGCGAATAAAACGGTTAAACACACGATATTCTGTCTAGCCAACAACAAACAAACAGTAGCGTATCTTCAGAGACCCGGGATCAGTTCTATGTGTGCTGATAAGCAGGGTAGCGGACAGTGAATGACTTGGAGAAAGTCGTTTATTCACGCAATATAAATAATTAATATATACAGACAATTATTAAAATCACAATTATTAAGACAGTAATAGCCAGTATGAAATAAAGAGGGAGAAAATACGTATGGTTTGTGGAAATATGTCCTTTTGCGGGAAAATCATCAAGTTCAAGCAAAACGGTTTCAAGTTCTTAGAGTTCTTTGTTTCAGAGTAAAGTTCAGCAAGATTTAGAATCCAAACAAAATGGAGGATGTCCTTTGTTTCAGCTCTGGCAAGATGGCCACCACTTGTTCCTCATAGTGGCCGTGTGTCATGAAGATGGTAAAGGGAGGAATTCGATGCCCGCCTGCTGGCCAGGTGCTTTTGATGAAGCTGGTTTGGGGGTGTGGCAATGCCGGCCCCTCTGAGTCACCCACCAATGACAGTTCATTCCCTCTGAGAGATTTTAGGGCTAAACTTATGAAATGCTGTAACTCCTGAACCATACACGTTATATTTAGGGGGGTAACAGCTTCAGACTTGTTGGAAAATACAGATTAATATGACATCAGACACGGCTAAGCCAGCGGGTCAGGCTCCTGAGAAGATTCATATCTCGATAACCGGACGGTCTATCCCAACGAATTTCATATCAGCACGATGGCCAGATTTTACCGAACAAGACGATATGAATTTTATAGCTGTGCGACATACGGTTTTCATATGCTGACAGGAAATCATACCACCAATGCTTTTCTTATGGCCCGTGCTCGGTGCCGGATCGTCTGGCTTTCTATGGCCCCCCCTGTGGAGCCAGCTTCCTGGTCCTTTTCATGGGGACATCTGCTGTAGGGGGAATGAGCATTCATGAGGGGTGAGGGGACTTCTTTGGCTCACAGGGGAACAGATCTCTGGATTTAAAACAACACAAAAATGTCATTTTCGGATCGCTTGCATGACTGCACAGATCCGTCAGGGAGCGATCAGGAAAGCGACTGTGAATTCTCTAGATTCACCTGCGTTTCTCACGGCTATTCCGTGACAGCATCATTTTCCGTCTAAATCCCCATTCTCTGATTGGTTTATTCATTCTGTGTCTTCTGATTGGCTTAAAATTACCGCAGATCGGATAATGCGGATTTTCTGCATTTTACATCACAGTAAAAATCTGCCGACTTTAGCGGTTAATAGCAAAGCCCCCATAGGTCCTAGAAACACCAAATTTTCAGGGTTTATTAAACAGAATCTAGTGAATAAGATGAAAAAAAGTTTTCAAAAATACCTTATAGTTTTTGAGAAAACCAATGTTAAAGTAGGTGGAAATTTCCGCGATTTCCGGCGGAAATCCACATTGGAATGCGGAAATTGGTAGCGGAATCGGTAGCAGTAGCGGTAATTGGCAATGGCGGAATGCGGTTTTTCCGCGGAATCGGAAATTGGCATTTCCGACCATCCCTAATTACCAGCACAGCACCAATGAAAAGCTAATAAGATGGGTGAAGGAGGCCCCTAGTGGGTCCCTCTGGTCCAGGAGCCCCGGTGCGGTTGCAGCCACTGCACCCCCTATTGCTACACCACTGGTTTTACTGTTTATTCTGATTCACTAATATCAGAAAACAGTTTTCCCATATTTTAGAACACAAGATTTTACACAATTAAAGTACCCCTGACCTGGTTATGAGGTTTTGTTACTGGTGCTGCGACTAGCACACAGCACCATCCTCCCCCCTCCAGCGCCCCCTGTAGCCCTCGTTCTACTTAGTCTTCGACTGAGCAGAACGTTGAATATGGGTGGGGAGGAAGTGGCAGCTCTTCCTCCCCTCTGCCCGTCCACAATTCAGCCCCCTCCACCTGCCGCTATAGTTCCCCTTATTATCCTCTGCACCCAGCTGTGTGCAATCTGTGTGGTATTTGAGGTCAGATATCCTTCCGACCTCAATGAAACATAAGACCGCACACAGCGCAGCTCCCGTTCGCGCTATGGGCAGTGGATCATAAAGGGAACTATAGTGGCGAGTGGAGGGGTGGGGCTAAATATGGGCTACCACTTCCTCCTCACACATATTTGATGGCAGAACAGGGCCGCAGGAGGTGCTAGAGGTGGGAGGATGGTGCTGTGGGATAATCACACAGCACCAGGAGCAGGGGACCGGGGACCAGGTCAGGGGTCAGGGTCATTTTTCTAGCAGGCTGTTCAGCATATGAGATGAGTGATTTTGGCACACGGGTGGCTGTCCCTAGTAATTGGTCACAACAACAAGTCACTAATCACAGCAGCTAGAAGCTGTAACTAGTCATTATGGACCAGCCAGAAGGTTTCTGCCAGTCTGGTAAGTATTTTCTCGATCTTCTGATGGTTGTGAGAACTTCAGCAATCCAGTCTTGCGAAATTGCATTAAAGTCATTGTACCGAGGTGACACGTGACGAGATGGACATGTGTATGTGCCAAGAATATGAATAGCCAGGCTGTGTTTCTTTATTTATTTCTCTGCATGAAAGACCTAAACTTTCAGGAGTGAAGTGAAGTGCTCGGCCTTGTCCTTGAATGGCCGCTGCTCCTTCAAAAAGTCCACTTGCCAAAGTGGTAACCTCGGATCGGGGTGAGACGTCAGATAGGGTAGGAGGCGCCCGTGGTGGACAGATATAATGTTATGTGACTAATTTGAGCATTAATTGCCAGTCAATCTGGTAGTAGAGAGTAAAAGATGGTCCTATTATATCACGGATTGTACTGTAGATTTTTAATTGAATGTAATAGAGACTGTGTATTATTTTAAGTGTTCTGTGTGTGTATATGTTTTTTAGGGCACATCACTCGACCTGAGGAAGCGTTTTTTCCGCGAAACGCGTTGCCACTTTAAAAGTGCCCAATAAAGCTAATATTTCTTTATACCATTTAGTGGATGGACTGCTTTATTAAGGTAGGACCATCTTTTACTCTCTACTACCAGATTGACTGGCAATTAATGCTCGAATTAGTCACATAACATTATATCTGTCCACCACGGGCGCCTCCTACCCTACCCTATCAGCCAGAAAATGTGTTCCTGCACAACTTCTGAGAGCAGGGGATAGCTAAAAAGGGTCAAAAGTTCATGTATTTTGGTCAGAAACACTTTATAGACTGCCATTGCACAGGGACAAAAAAAAAATAATTAAACCTACTTTGTAAATGTTTAAATGTGAAATAAAACCATGGGATGTGTAAAATAAAAAAATATATAATTTTAATAATATAATAATTTTTAGGAGTAGGAGGATAGATACAATTGTTTATCTCATTGGTTTATTTTCACATTGAGTTCTTTCAACAACAAAAACAAACTGGGCTGGGAATAGCTTGTCTAGGTGTTCCTAAGTACTGCTATATATCGCCCCCTGCATATTTTTTCCTTAAATGTTATTGTGTCTCACTGATGGTTGTAGGGGCCAGGCTTCCGACCAATTAATCATGGAGGGGGGGGGGGAATCCCTCTCCCTACATCTGTTAACCTTGTTTGTGCTTTCTAGATTTTGCATGTGACAGCGGGTCTCACTAACTGCCTTTCTTTAACTGAATGTGCTGTCCAGATAACATGTGGAGCTCGGATCAGTGAATAATGGCGCACAGCGCCTGTGCATAAAAATGGCGCCGCATTAATAAGATACGCTTATCGCTATTTATCGTTAGTACGGCATAATAATGGTGCATAGGGAAAAAAGAAAAACGACACACACTAACGTTATTTATCAATAGTGGCACACACTAACGTTATTTATCAATAGTGGCACACACTAACGTTATTTATCAATAGTGCCGTTCATTTGCCAAACAGCAGACGTTATTGCCCACAGTAACGTTATTTATCAATAGCGCTTTACATGAGCCAAACTGCAGACGTTATTTAACTGCAAAACGGTGAATGGATTTAATGTAACACTGTCAAGGTTAGGGTTAGGAACCACTGTGGGGTCTTAGGGTTAGGCACCATCAGGGGGGTGGTTAGGGTTAGGCACCACCAGGGGGATGGTTAGGATTAGGCACCACCAGGGGGATGGTTCGGGCTAGGCACCACCAGTGGGGTGGTTAGGGATAGGCACCACCAGGGGGGTGGTTAGGGTTAGGCACCACCAGGGGTTCTTAGGGTTAGGCACCACCAGGGGGGTGGTTAGGGTTAGGCACCACCAGGGGGGTCTTAGGGTTAGGCACCAATCGGGGGGTCTTAGGGTTAGGCACCACCAGGGGGGTGGTTAGGGTTAGGCACCACCAGGGGGATGGTTAGGATTAGGCACCACCAGGGGGATGGTTAGGGCTAAGCACCACCAGTGGGGTGGTTAGGGTTAGGCACCACCAGGGGGGTGGTTAGGGTTAGGCACCACCAGGGGGGTCTTAGGGTTAGGCACCAATCGGGGGGTCTTAGGGTTAGGCACCACCAGGGGGGTCTTAGGGTTAGGTACCACCAGGGGGTGGTTAGGGTTAGGCACCACAAGGGGGGTTTTAGGGATAGGTACAGAGAGGGTTCTGTGTGTTAACGCTAAATAACAATAAGGTTTTAATGTTAAATAACAATAAGGCTTTAACGTTAAATAACAATAAGGCTTTAACGTTAAATAGCGATAAGCGGCAAATGGATTAGCGGCAACACCGTGCGCCATTATTCACAGGCGCCATTTTCAGATGGATCCGTGGAGCTTTCAGTGATAGATGTAGTGTCAGAGGAGAACTGGTGTGCAGCCTCAGCAGAAAGAAATGTATGTCTTATGTTGCTACACAGAGTTAAATAAACATTCTGTACTATTGTTTGTAAAGCCTGACACCAAGGCAGGAATTTCCCACACATTTTTTTTCATTGTTATTCTGTTAAAGAGAATGAGTCTGTAGTCCTCTGAGAGATGCAGAGACCAGCAGTGGCTGTGATGTAACCTCTCAAATGAAAAAGAATCACCTCTGCTAATGGATGCAGCTATAATCTGCAGAAACCAAAGTGCAGCTTTTGGCTCCAATTTTAAAGTGAAAAGTAGGAACATGCTCACACAGCTACAGAGAGGAACTCAGGAAATAACAATGACATAGAGATCATCATCACATTTTGCACACAGTGACATCTTTTGGTTGTTTTACTATACTGCAGTTTAGGTAATAATCCTTTTGATACTTCCAACAGCTATAAGGTTTTTAATCAAGCATACAGTATATATTCATCCCCTTCCCCAAATATTGCACCAGTCCCTTAGCCTAGGTGACCCGTGATACCCTGATGTTAAACCCAATGTCCCTATATGCAAGCCCCAGCACTCTCTCTTCGTATATCACATACTTTTCCGGAATCTGGATATTCATATAGTTCATACTGCAGTATGTACTGTATACTTGATGCGCTGATGCATATTTTACTCACGCTACCCGGGACTTAGTTGGGCAAATCACTCCGGTTCACCACTGCCATAAACATGCTTCACATTTCCTTACTGGTACCGTATTCCTCCTCAACATACTGGTGGTTGTGTGCTGTGGTTGCCGCTATATTCATGTGACCGGATTGGCGCTACAGGGAGTGGATGACCCGTGATGGGTTCTCATCTGCAGTCCACGGGAGTCCCCACTCTCCCTTGGGTACTGTCGGTAGCGTTCATCCCCTGGTACACAGCGTGCATTGATTCGCGGCTGGTGCACGCTAGTTCACGCTGGGTGGTGGTTCCATCATGTTTTCAACCGCCGCCCCTCGGATACGGTAGCCTGGAGGGATCAGAAAGGTCTACGCGTTTTGTCAGGTCCTCCTGACTTTTTCAAGACCAATAACAATTCGTAAAACTCCCTCTTGTGGCCCTTGTTATCGGGTGTGTTGGTGGTGGTGGGAGAAGGATTGGTGGGGTTATCAGGTGTGTTGGTGGTGGTGGAAGAAGGATTGGTGGGGGTTATCAGGTGTGGTGGTGATGGTGGGAGGAGGGTGGTCTTGGGTGTTATCGGGTGTGTTGGTGGTGGTGGGAGAAGGATTGGTGGGGTTATCGGGTGTGTTGGTGGTGGTGGGAGAAGGATTGGTGGGGGTTATCAGGTGTGTTGGTGATGGTGGGAGGAGGGGGGTGTTATCGGGTGTGTTGGTGGTGGTGGTGGGAGGAGGGGTGTTAGGGTTATCAGGTGTGTTAATGATGGTGGGTGGAGGGGGGTGTTGGGTGTTATCAGGTGTGTTGGTGATGGTGGGAGGAGGGGGGTGTTGGGTGTTATCGGGTGTATTGGTGTTGGTGGTGGGAGGAGGGGTGTTAGGGTTTTCAGGTGTGTTGGTGGTGGTGGTGGGAGAAGGCAGTGGTGCTCATCCGAGCTAGGATATCCGAGATACTCGGATATCCTAGCTCTTTTTTTACTATTCGAGCTCGAATACTGAGCTCGAATAGTATTAGCTATCCGGGCTGTGCTATCCGAGCGCACTCGGATAGCAATCAGCTATCCAGAGATATCCTAGCTATCCGAGCTCAAATATGGAGCTCGGATAGCGTCATCAGCGGGTGACGTCACCTCGAGTCCTCACAAGCGAATCAGAGGGCTCCCAGCCCTCTGACTGCAGCCAATCACGGAGGGGGAGCCTGGCCAAGCCCCCCTCTATAAATAGCAGGCGCCATGTTGCCTCACTCGTCCTGCTTGTGACTTACTGACCGATTGTACTAAGAGACTGCTCCAGTGCTTTTTGTCTGTGCAAGTGCATTTATTGTTCAACACACCAAGCGTTTTTACACTCCAACACTTGATATTCACCTGTATTGCTTTGTATTGTAGATAGATTGTATTTTAGGCTGTTTAGTTTGTGTGATTAGGGACTAGGGAGGGAGACTGTCACTGGTGCTGCTGCAGCTGCAGCCAGCAACTAGGCCCTGTGCCTAGGCAAGGCAGCCTGCCCTGCTCTGTGCTCTAGTCTCTAGTTACCTTACCTGTGCTCTCACCTGTCCTACTCTACTGTACTACTACTTCTGTGTTAGATAGATTATTGCACACGTCTAGGTCCAATAAATTTCAAATCATCAAATGCTTCCCTGGGTCTGAAACCCCACGTAATCAATTTTAAACCTTTAGCAAGAAGGGAAGGAATACTATATTCAAAAGATCATAAAATTCTTTACTTTAATTACTTGATTATCAAAAGATAAAATATACACACATGTATAAAAAGACCTGATATAAGTAGCATATGGGGTTAAGCATGTGGCAAACAACCTCAAAGCATCAATAATAATCAATTCCACTAGATCAACTGGCCAGTTGTCTTATTGTAGTATGCGCATAAAGGGAGAGGAAAAGAGGCCTGTTAACGCCAAAGTTATCTTGATGAGGTAGATAGAGTTCAATTTATTGTTCCCTGTGGGAGTGATGATGTCGATCAACAAATCCATCCATATGTTATCATAGCATGTAGGCCAAAACCATCAACATAGACAGATTGATAGAGAATTCTCTTCAAATGAAGCTTCAGGACAATAAAGATCCGCCAGGATGAAATCCTTATGCAGGGTTGTCCATATTGGATGAAATAGCAAATTGCATGGGTGCTTAGATCGGGATCAGTGAATAATGGCGCACAACGCCTATGCATAAAAATGGCGCCGCATTAAAAAGATACGCTTATCGCTATTTATCGTTAGTACTGCATAATAATGGCGCACAGGGAAAAAAGAAGAAAAACGGCACACAGTAACGTTATTTATCAATAGTGGCACACACTAACGTTATTTATTAATAGTGGCACACACTAACGTTATTTATCAATAGCGCCCTACATAAGCCAAACTGCAGATGTTATTTAACTTCAAAACGGTGAATGGATTTAATGTAACACTGTCAAGGTTAGGCACCATCAGGGGGGTCTTAGGGTTAGGCACCACCAGGGGGGGTCTTAGTGTTAGGCAGCACCAGGGGGGGTCTTAGGGTTAGGCACCAACAGGGGGTCTTAGGGTTAGGAACCACCAGGGGGGGTCTTAGTGTTAGGCACTACCAGGGGGGGGGGGGGTCTTAGGGTTAGGCACCAACAGGGGGTCTTAGGGTTAGGCACCACCAGGAGGGTGGTTAGGGTTAGGCACCACCAGGGGGGTCTTAGGGTTAGGCACCACCAGGGGGGTCTTAGGGTTAGGCACCACCAAGGGGGTCTTAGGCTTAGGCACCACCAGGGGGTCTAGGGGTTAGGGATAGGTACAGGGAGGGTTCTGTGTGAGAGTAGGGTTAGATATAGTTACAGTACAATATACACCACCAGGGGGTCTTAGGGTTAGGAACCACCAGGGGGGGTCTTAGGGTTAGGCACCACCAAGGGGGTGGTTTGGGTTAGGCACCACCGGGGGGGGGGGTTTAGGGGTTAGGGATAGGTACAGAGAGGGTTCTGTGTGTTAACGCTAAATAACAATAAGGCTTTAACGCTAAATAACAATAAGGCTTTAACGTTAAATAGCGATAAGCGGCAAACGGATTAGCGGCAACACTGTGCGCCATTATTCACAGGCGCCATTTTCAGATGGATGCGCTTAGATCACTCAGACTTGTGTCATAGATAGAAAATCAGTTCAAGGAAACATCAACAGCCTAGGTATAATCATGGTCAGCATATGTAGTCCGCCAGGTTAGCAACCTTATGCAGTGTGATCCCAAGATCCTAGCCGTATTTCCCTGTAAAGTTATATGCAATGATAAGAGTCCACCTCCATGCAAATTGTGGTGAGTTGGCACATGATAGGCTATCTAATGGCAAAACAGTATCCCTTCCTCAGAGATATAACTCCATCTCCACATAGGCTTGTATGAGAAAAAACAGGTAAGTTCAAATGATACTCATCCGTCTCTCCTGGTTGGGTGTTCCTCCCGTGTGATTTTCCTGCCCTACTGAGAATTTATGTCATTGACATTATGTGATTATATCTTTCTTCACATCAATTGGATGCCAATAAATTATGTATACCCTTATGGTGGGTGGTCTTTGTCGTGTGCCCTCCCGCCCTTTCTCCCAATTTGGAGTCCACCAACCCTGGCCTGTCCGCCTGGCGAGCATGGACCCTATTGAATTTAATCTTAGTATTTACCAGTTTATTTATTTAATTGTGTACTTTTGATCCAGCTATGGTGAATTGAATTTACTGCTAGATTTTTTGAGTACATTTGAGTATATGGGTTGTATAACTGAACTCATTGTTTGTTTATGCAGTGTCTGCTTCTGGGGGGGAGGTGTTATGGCCCCCTTTGGCCGCAGATGGTGCGTGCAGTCCGCAGCCCTTAACAGACCTGTGGGATACTGAGGCACTCGGATTGGTCAACCGGCTGCATTCGGGCTATTTATGGGTGTCCCTAACCCCATGGCCCTGATTTGCATGCGAGTGGGGGACCTCCGGGTGCGGGGTTCTTCTGCGGGTCTGGGGTGCGCGGATGTGTTGCGCATTGCGGCCGATGAGGTATGGTGTTCGGGCGGCCGGGGACGCACGATGTAGCCTGCTGTTTCATCAGCAGAGGTCGCTTGTCCATACCACCCGGAAGGATCCTTGCGCTCCGGCATGCGCTCCAAACTCGGGCCGCGCCCCCTTTGTCTTTGACAGGCTGCATTCTCTTGAAGCGGCCAGGGGGCGTGGCGCGATGGGAGAGCAGCGTAGTGATGGCGACGCCTGCCCCTCCTCCCGCGCCCCGCCTGATGCCAGGGCGGTGACGTCGGGGAGGGGGGCGGAGTGGCGTTCCCCGGCCGCCCGGCGCCATTAAGGCCGGCATCTCTCCTCGGAAGGACACACTTTGGGGGCCTGCCCTGACGATGCTGGTATTCTGACCAGCGAAACCGGTCGGCTATTGGGCCCACTCACAGACCGATTAAGTGCTTGGGGAAAGAGCATGGAAGGCATCACCATCAATACCTACGCAACGACCGGATGAGTATCATTTGAACTTACCTGTTTTTTCTCATACAAGCCTATGTGGAGATGGAGTTATATCTCTGAGGAAGGGATACTGTTTTGCCATTAGATAGCCTATCATGTGCCAACTCACCACAATTTGCATGGAGGTGGACTCTTATCATTGCATATAACTTTACAGGGAAATACGGCTAGGATCTTGGGATCACACTGCATAAGGTTGCTAACCTGGCGGACTACATATGCTGACCATGATTATACCTAGGCTGTTGATGTTTCCTTGAACTGATTTTCTATCTATGACACAAGTCTGAGTGATCTAAGCACCCATGCAATTTGCTATTTCATCCAATATGGACAACCCTGCATAAGGATTTCATCCTGGCGGATCTTTATTGTCCTGAAGCTTTATTTGAAGAGAATTCTCTATCAATCTGTCTATGTTGATGGTCTTTGGCCTACATGCTATGATAACATATGGATGGATTTGTTGATCGACATCATCACTCCCACAGGGAACAATAAATTGAACTCTATCTACCTCATCAAGAGAACTTTGGCGTTAACAGGCCTCTTTTCCTCTCCCTTTATGCGCATACTACAATAAGACAACTGGCCAGTTGATCTAGTGGAATTGATTATTATTGATGCTTTGAGGTTGTTTGCCACATGCTTAACCCCATATGCTACTTATATCAGGTCTTTTTATACAAGTGTGTATATTTTATCTTTTGATAATCAAGTAATTAAAGTAAAGAATTTTATGATCTTTTGAATATAGTATTCCTTCCCTTCTTGCTAAAGGTTTAAAATTAGATAGATTATTGTACTATTTTGTAGTTAGCAAGGTCCAGCTTTACTGCTATACCTGTCCTGTATCTGCTCTCTGTAATCTAGTCACACCTGTTCTATTATTTAGCTAGATTCTTCTATTGTTTAGTTAGTACTGTAGTGTACTCTAGTCTGTGTATAGGGACCGTCCGTCACCGCGTTACCTAGGGTCTTTGTGTGCGCAGTGCACGTCTGCGCTTTCCGCACCCTCTCGTTAGTGCTACACCTGTCCTATTGTTTATATTACTTGTATTGTGTATTCGTTGACTTGTACTGTACTGTAGTCTGTGTATAGGGACACCATCAGTCAGCGTCAGCTAGGGTCTTTGTGTGCGCACTGAGCACTCTCTCGTTAGCGCTACACCGATCTCTGCTGTAGAGTACACCTGTCCGTCACCTCACACACCCACCACCACTAGTCCCACCCTATTAAAGTACCCCACTTGTCCCACCCGCCTTTACATACATAACTTTTTTTTTTTCATTTGTATAATATTAAAAATATACGATGTTTGGCACTGGCAGCCGCGGTTTGGGCAGAGGCAGCAAGGGCAGCAAGGGCATCGGCAAGAGTGGAGGTCGTGGCAGCCGCGCCACCACCACCATGCGCAGTTCTGCATCTGCACCAGTGGCTATTCCGCCATTAGCCACTGGCTGTGGATGCCTTGGCCGCCCAACAGCTGGGAGTCACGCTGCAGAGACGCAGCAGCGTGTGGCGCAGATGTTCCTCCCACCGCCAGGTCGCAGCCATCCTATTGAGGAGAAGGACGCAGACTCTGTGGTGGAACTGATGGTGGATGAGCAGGCCACCATTAGCTCTGGAACCGAGTCCTCCACCCTCGCCACCACTCCTGTTCGCAAGAGCAGCAGCAGCCGCCCAGCACTGCCTGGGGAGCAGGAGGAGGAGGAGTACAGTTCTCCAGCCCCAGCGGGCAACACCAGCACCCTGTCACTCAGCACCTTCTTATCCCCAAGCACAGCGGGGTTATGGAGTGCTGTTGCGGCAGAATTGGAGGAGGAAGAAACGGATCAGTGAATAATGGCGCACAGCGCCTATGCATAAGAATGGTGCCGCATAAAAAAGATACGCTTATCGCTATTTATCGTTAGTACTGCATAATAATGGCGCACAGGGAAAAAAGAAGAAAAACGGCACACTAACGTTATTTATCAATAGCGCCCTACAAAAGCCAAACTGCAGACGTTATTTAACTGCAAAACGGTGAATGGATTTAATGTAACACTGGCAAGGTTAGGGTTAGGCACCACTGGGGGGTCTTAGGGTTAGGCACCATCAGGGGGGACTTAGGGTTAGGCACCACCACAGGGGCCTTAGGGTTAGGCACCACCAGGGGGGTGGTTAGGATTAGGCACCACCAGGGGCTCTTAGGGATAGGCACCACCAGGGGGGTGATAAAGGTTAGGCACCACCAGGGAGGGTTTAGGGGTTAGGGATAGGTACAGAGAGGGTTCTGTGTGTTAACGCTAAATAACAATAAGGCTTTAACGTTAAATAACAACAAGGCTTTAACGTGAAATATTGAAGGGTAGAAAAAGTAGTGTGGCACTTCCCCTTTAAACGTGATCTTGGACGTGAGAAAGGTGCTATCGTGGCACAAACTGACAACGCACACTGCAACCTGTATGGTCCCTCCTTGTCGCTGCCTGACGTGTGCTCCGCTTGTATAGCCCACAGAAAAAAGTCCACAACAGTATTTAAAGCAAAGAAAAAGAGGGCGTGCACCTTCCGTCAATGGCTCCAATACATTTATTGATCAATGTGCGGCAGCATAAAAAGATGAGTGATGGAGGTTACAAATATAACATCATGTAAACAGGAATACCTCATATACTGTGATGCCGGTTGCAGGTGCAGGAGGTGGGAGTGGGGATGACGGTGGACCTGGCGACGGCCGTTTCGTGTCCTGACGGACGCTTGGTCACGCTGCGTTCCACTAAGGAGGCGAAAGAGACGACTGCGGGATAAAGGTAGTAAACGCCGCCTACTCCGCTGCGTCACGTCGCCTCCTGTGATAGGAGCTCATTCGTTCTGGGGGCGCGTCTCCCGTCCGTTATACAGAGGCCGAGGAGGCTCAGAGTGGACGCCGATAGATCACTTGTTGCGTTCCAAATTACTGGAACGCATGACACATCTAATGTGCGACTCCGCGGGCGCAACATACTTCAATCCGGTAGTGCCGCCCATACCGCAGGGTGCACCGAGGCAAAACTACCAATAGAGTGTGCCATATTATTAAAACAAGACGGGGCATCAGCGTACGCTGAACCCATACGGCCTCCAATAGGCATGGGTTAATTTACATGCAGAACCAAATCTCGGCATTAGTGAAATACACCCCCCGAACGATAGGCTATTGTGACTAGTGCAGTGCACGTTAAAAAGTCCTAGGGCTCTTAGGAACCAGGACCTCATACAATGGGGGTCACTCCATTAGGTCACCCATTATACATGACATGCATATAATGTGACATGCATGTCACAAACCCAAAAGAAGGGAGGTAACAAAGTGGGACTGGGAAAAAGGGAGAAAAGGAAGGGAACAAAAAAGAAGAACAAGGGGAGGACACATATTGACCAAGTATAAAAAATGACCAGACATACATTACATTACTGACACAGGGCCCCTGCCTCCAAACAGCATTTTTTACAAAATTAATAGATCTAATGGGAGACCAGGCATCCAATGATCACCTCAATATCATGGATCTAGCATACAGGACAATTCGATTTTGTCGTTCAGGCCCAAAGGGCCTAAGGCCTGTGTAAAAAGAATAAGCTTTGTTTCTTGCCTAAGGAGCATCTTATCTCTATCTCCGCCCCTTCTGGGACGTCCCACCACCTCCAGGCCTGCAAATTTTATCCCTGTGGTGAGGCCACTATGTTCATCACGCATGTGGGAGATGAATCGGGTACAACCCTTTCCACTTTTGATTGAACACAAATGTTCTCCTATTCTCTTTTTTAAACGCCGTGTGGTTTGTCCAATGTAGTATCGTCTACAGGGGCAAAACAGCACGTATACCACATATTCAGTCTGGCATGTAATGAAGTCCCTTATCACAAGCTGTTCCTTTCCTATCTGGATACACTTATCTGTTAATAATCGGCTACAATGTTTACAGCGCCCACATCGAAAATTGCCCCTTGGCAACGTTTTGTTCAGCCACATGTCTGTCCTTGGGGAGACAAACTCGCTGTGAGTGAGCATGTCCCCCAAAGTCGGGGCCCTTCTAAAAGCTATTCTCGGGGGCCCTTCTAGTTTGTTGCCCAAATTCTCATTTTGATCAGAATTGGCCAGGAGGAAAAAATGGCCTTTCTAATGGTTTCTGCCATTGGCGTGTAGTCAAAGGTAAATGTCATTCTGCTTAGTTTGTCTACTCTATTATTGGGGGGAGACAGCAATTGGTGTCTGTCTTGTCGAGCAGCCCTTTCCCTAGCCTGCTCCAGTTGCTGTGGATTATACCCTCTGCTTACCAAACGCTTTGTCAAATTATCCGCTTGCATGTTGAAGGAATCCTCCTCCATATTATTTCGTCTGAGCCTCAGGTACTGGCCATATGGAATGGCTTTAATAACATGCGGAGGATGAAAGCTTCCCGCATGCAGCAAAGAATTTGTTGCAGTGGGTTTCCTGTAACCTTTGCAGCAGAGTCTATTATTTTCAACATAGAGTTCGAGGTCTAAAAATGTTACCGACAGACCACTGCTCTCAGCAGTGAACTCCATGTTGATTGTATTGTCGTTGATATATTGCACAAAATCATCAAATTGGCTAATCGAGCCTGACCACACCACCAGGACATCGTCCACGTACCTCGACCATTGTCTGACGTGCTCCCGGAACAGATTCCTGTCCGAGAACACGGCAGACTCCTCCCAGGCCCCCAGAAAGAGGTTCGCGAAGGAGCACGCCACAGGGGTCCCCATAGCCGTACCTGCTGTCTGACGGTACCATCGTCCATCAAACATGAAAGCGTTATGTTTCAACACGAATTCCGAACAGGAACAAATGTAATCAATATATTCAGCATCCTTATTAGTTCGATTCAAGAAATATCTAATTGCTTCAATACCTTGCTCCTGGGAGGATACGGCTATACAGACTGACCACATCAATCGTGGCCAGTCTGTCCCCGGGGACCCATATGGTGCGCTCCACCATTCGCAAAACCTCCAACATATCCCTCAGATGCGAGGGCACCCCCTTAAGGAGGGGGCGCAGGAGATGGTCGAGGTATCTGGACAGCCTCTCAGTGAGAGACCCACACCCGGAGACTATGGGTCGTCCCGGTGGGGCGGTCATTGATTTGTGCAGTTTCGGTATGTGGTACCACACCGGACGCCGCGGAAAAGAGGGGAGTAAATCACAGGCCAATTTTTTGGACAGAAAGCCCCTCTCTACGCCTAACCGGAGTAGAGAGCGGAGCTGCGCCTGGTCTCGGACCGTAGGGTCCTTGGAAAGCGGACAGTAGGTGGAAACATCCCCCAGTTGCCTATCGGCTTCAGCTTTATACTGGGTGTTTGACATTATCACCAAGTTTCCACCCTTGTCCGCTCCCCGGATAACCAGGTTTTTATTTTGTTTGAGCCAGGATAGAGCATCCCTCTCCCCAGGCGTCAGGTTAGGCGCCACAGACCGATACACCTCAGCCTTAACATCCTGCATTACTCTGTCAAAAAAGCAGTCTATACTGGAGCCAGCTGGAATAGGGAAGGGTCTAACTGATCTACAAGCTCGAAATTGTGCTGCTTCCCCTAACTTTAATGTTGTAGATGTTTGTATCTCATCCCAAAAGGGGACTTTGGTTGTGTCCCAAAATTCTTCCACTATCTGGAGCAGTTCCTCATCTGAAGGGTCCCACTGTATTGTAGGACTAAAGCCCAGATGTTCATTGCCATTAATCGTTTGGGGGACCTGTGTATAGTGGAGAATATTGGATCCCTCTACTGGTCTAACGGCTGGTTCAGGGGTAACCCGGTCCAAGCCGTTGTTAAGACCGACTGTCATCGGGATCCTTTCGGGAAAGGCAGTGTCTACAACGGTTTCCTGTTGAGAGGTCAAGCAACCAGTGTTAGGGCCCTCTGTTGTCACAGAGGTAAGGGCATGATATTGGGTATAGGGTCCCTCAAATGGTCTAACAGGTGGTGTGGGTGTGACCCCCCCCTCACTGTTAATATGACCAGATATCATGGGGACCTCAATGGGCGGCAAAGGATTAGCAATGTTCATCTGTTTGGGATACTCTTCCTGGCTGAAACGTTGACAAATGGCCAACTTCCTCGTGGCCTTGTAGAGATCTATGGTAAATGATACTAGATCAAAGTCTCTTGTTGGGCAAAAACTTAGACCTTTCTTTAGTAAGGACAGACTGGGCGTAGGTATTTCAATCCCAGAAATGTTAATAACTTGTAGGTCTTCCATTACTGTACAGCTTTCCTCTTCTTGACATTGGGTTTCGTGTTGTCTGCTCCCTCCCAATGAACATTTTTTGTTCTTCGATCTGCGGCCTCTCCCTCGTCTAATTCGTCGTCTAAAGGGCCTTTGGTTTCTGTGGTTTCTTCTTCCTCCATGCCACCAGGTCCCTGATTTGGGTTCCTTGGATGCCTGGGTTTCCTCTGTGGTCTCTTCTTGAGCGGTTTTTTGGGTTTATTCGGTTGTTCGTCCTCACTATCCGAGTCGGTAGTCCAATAGCCCTTCCCTTTCGGGTTTTTAATGAAGGGAGGGGGGCCCCATGTGAAGATCTTTCCTTTATCGAAGTCATCTTTGTCTCGAAAGAATTTTTTCAACTTTCTGGCCTTTATTTCATCTTGAATCTTACTCACTCTGTCTTCCATTTTAGCTGTAACGGCCTCGAATTTAGTATGAGGTACTGAGGCCCTATATCTCTGCCTGGTCTCACTTAAATCATCAGAAACCTTGTTGTATTCTATCGTTGTGCGAGCCAGCACAATGTTTTGTAAACGTTTAGCATGGTCCAGGTGGGCTTCTGTCCACTCGTCGACAAAGGAAGAGTCCTCCCGATATTCGGATGGCTCCCAATATCTCCTGAAACCCCTCGCCACTATCCCATCCCTCTTATAACGTTTAAGGGTGGTGACCGTCCAGAATAGTTTGGTCTCTTGTTCACTAAGACGGCCCAACTTGAGCTCCAACACCCTTGCTCCCACCTCCTTGTTGGCCACAGTCGAAATGGATAGGTTAGAGAAGAAGTTGGTTACGTCCTCTCTTCCTACTGCTACTTTCTCACCTACATAGGATAAGGAATCCACATCCAAATCATCTATGTCCTCTTCACTATGCTCCTGCTCTTGATCATTCATCCGTGAGCTAGTACCGGGGGTGCTCAACACAGTATGTGCTGAAGAAAGGTCTACCCGTTTTGTCAGGTCCTCCTGACTTTTTCAAGACCAATAACCATTCGTAAAACTCCCTCTTGTGGCCCTTGTTATCGGGTGTGTTGGTGGTGGTGGGAGAAGGATTGGTGGGGTTATCGGGTGTGTTGGTGGTGGTAGGAGAAGGATTGGTGGGGGTTATCAGGTGTGTTGGTGATGGTGGGAGGAGGGGGGTGTTATCGGGTGTGTTGGTGGTGGTGGTGGGAGGAGGGGTGTTAGGGTTATCAGGTGTGTTAATGATGGTGGGTGGAGGGGGGTGTTGGGTGTTATCAGGTGTGTTGGTGATGGTGGGAGGAGGGGGGTGTTGGGTGTTATCGGGTGTGTTGGTGTTGGTGGTGGGAGGAGGGGTGTTAGGGTTTTCAGGTGTGTTGGTGGTGGTGGTGGGAGAAGGCAGTGGTGCTCATCCGAGCTAGGATATCCGAGATACTCGGATATCCTAGCTCTTTTTTTACTATTCGAGCTCGAATACCGAGCTCGAATAGTATTAGCTATCCGGGCTGTGCTATCCGAGCGCACTCGGATAGCAATCAGCTATCCAGAGATATCCTAGCTATCCGAGCTCAAATATGGAGCTCGGATAGCGTCATCAGCGGGTGACGTCACCTCGAGTCCTCACAAGCGAATCAGAGGGCTCCCAGCCCTCTGACTGCAGCCAATCACGGAGGGGGAGCCTGGCCAAGCCCCCCTCTATAAATAGCAGGCACTATGTTGCCTCACTCGTCCTGCTTGTGACTTACTGACCGATTGTACTAAGAGACTGCTCCAGTGCTTTTTGTCTGTGCAAGTGCATTTATTGTTCAACACACCAAGCGTTTTTACACTCCAACACTTGATATTCACCTGTATTGCTTTGTATTGTAGATAGATTGTATTTTAGGCAGTTTAGTTTGTGTGATTAGGGACTAGGGAGGGAGACTGTCACTGGTGCTGCTGCAAGCCTGCAGCCAGCAGCTAGGCCCTGTGCCTAGGCAAGGCAGCCTGCCCTGCTCTGTGCTCTAGTCTCTAGTTACCTGTGCTCTCACCTGTCCTACTCTACTGTACTACTTCTGTGTTAGATAGATTATTGTACTATTTTGTAGTTAGCAAGGCCCAGCCAGCTTTACTGCTATACCTGTCCTGTATCTGCTCTCTGTAATCTAGTCACACCTGTTCTATTGTTTAGCTAGATTCTTCTATTGTTTAGTTAGTACTGTGTAGTGTACTCTAGTCTGTGTATAGGGACCGTCCGTCACCGCGTTACCTAGGGTCTTTGTGTGCGCAGTGCACATCTGCGCTGTCCGCACCCTCTCGTTAGTGCTACACCCGTCCTATTGTTTATATTACTTGTATTGTGTATTCGCTGAATTGTACTGTACTGTAGTCTGTGCATAGGGACACCATCAGTCAGCGTCAGCTAGGGTCTTTGTGTGCGCACTCCGCACTCTCTCGTTAGCACTACACCGATCCCTGCTGTAGAGTACACCTGTCCATCACCTCACACACCCACCACCACTAGTCCCACCCCATTAAAGTACCCCACTTGTCCCACCCGCCTTTACATACATAACTTTTTTTTTTATTTGTATAATATTAAAAATATACGATGTTTGGCACTGGCAGCCGCGGTTTGGGCAGAGGCAGCAAGGGCAGCAAGGGCATCGGCAAGAGAGGAGGTCGTGGCAGCCGCGCCACCACCACCATGCGCAGTTCTGCGTCTGCACCAGTGGCTATTCCGCCATTAGCCACTGGCCGTGGACGCCTTGGCCGCCCAACAGCTGGGAGTCACGCTGCAGAGACACAGCAGCAGCGTGTGGCGCAGATGTTCCTCCCACCGCCAGGTTGTAGCCATCCTATTGAGGAGAAGGACGCAGACTCTGTGGTGGAACTGATGGTGGATGAGCAGGCCACCATTAGCTCTGGATCTGAGTCCTCCACCCCAGCCACCAATCCTGTTCGCAAGAGCAGCAGCAGTCGCCCAGCACTGCCTGGGGAGCAGGAGGAGGAGGAGTACAGTTCTCCAGCCCCAGCGGGCAACACCAGCACCCTGTCACTCAGCACCTTCTTATCCCCAAGCACAGCGGGGTTATGGAGTGCTGTTGCGGCAGAATTGGAGGAGGAAGAAACGGATCAGTGAATAATGGCGCACAGCGCCTATGCATAAGAGTGGTGCCGCATAAAAAAGATACGCTTATCGCTATTTATCGTTAGTACTGCATAATAATGGCGCACAGGGAAAAAAGAAGAAAAACGGCACACTAACGTTATTTATCAATAGCGCCCTACAAAAGCCAAACTGCAGACGTTATTTAACTGCAAAACGGTGAATGGATTTAATGTAACACTGGCAAGGTTAGGGTTAGGCACCACTGGGGGGTCTTAGGGTTAGGCACCATCAGGGGGGACTTAGGGTTAGGCACCACCACAGGGGCCTTAGGGTTAGGCACCACCAGGGGGGTGGTTAGGATTAGGCACCACCAGGGGCTCTTAGGGATAGGCACCACCAGGGGGGTGATAAAGGTTAGGCACCACCAGGGAGGGGTTAGGGGTTAGGGATAGGTACAGAGAGGGTTCTGTGTGTTAACGCTAAATAACAATAAGGCTTTAACGTTAAATAACAACAAGGCTTTAACGTGAAATATTGAAGGGTAGAAAAAGTAGTGTGGCACTTCCCCTTTAAACGTGATCTTGGACGTGAGAAAGGTGCTATCGTGGCACAAACTGACAACGCACACTGCAACCTGTATGGTCCCTCCTTGTCGCTGCCTGACGTGTGCTCCGCTTGTATAGCCCACAGAAAAAAGTCCACAACAGTATTTAAAGCAAAGAAAAAGAGGGCGTGCACCTTCCGTCAATGGCTCCAATACATTTATTGATCCATGTGCGGCAGCATAAAAAGATGAGTGATGGAGGTTACAAATATAACATCATGTAAACAGGAATACCTCATATACTGTGATGCCGGTTGCAGGTGCAGGAGGTGGGAGTGGGGATGACGGTGGACCTGGCGACGGCCGTTTCGTGTCCTGACGGACGCTTGGTCACGCTGCGTTCCACTAAGGAGGCGAAAGAGACGACTGCGGGATAAAGGTAGTAAATGCCGCCTACTCCGCTGCGTCACGTCGCCTCCTGTGATAGGAGCTCATTCGTTCTGGGGGCGCGTCTCCCGTCCGTTATACAGAGGCCGAGGAGGCTCAGAGTGGACGCCGATAGATCACTTGTTGCGTTCCAAATTACTGGAACGCATGACACATCTAATGTGCGACTCCGCGGGCGCAACATACTTCAATCCGGTAGTGCCGCCCATACCGCAGGGTGCACCGAGGCAAAACTACCAATAGAGTGTGCCATATTATTAAAACAAGACGGGGCATCAGCGTACGCTGAACCCATACGGCCTCCAATAGGCATGGGTTAATTTACATGCAGAACCAAATCTCGGCATTAGTGAAATACACCCCCCGAACGATAGGCTATTGTGACTAGTGCAGTGCACGTTAAAAAGTCCTAGGGCTCTTAGGAACCAGGACCTCATACAATGGGGGTCACTCCATTAGGTCACCCATTATACATGACATGCATATAATGTGACATGCATGTCACAAACCCAAAAGAAGGGAGGGAACAAAGTGGGACTGGGAAAAAGGGAGAAAAGGAAGGGAACAAAAAAGAAGAACAAGGGGAGGACACATATTGACCAAGTATAAAAAATGACCAGACATACATTACATTACTGACACAGGGCCCCTGCCTCCAAACAGCATTTTTTACAAAATTAATAGATCTAATGGGAGACCAGGCATCCAATGATCACCTCAATATCATGGATCTAGCATACAGGACAATTCGATTTTGTCGTTCAGGCCCAAAGGGCCTAAGGCCTGTGTAAAAAGAATAAGCTTTGTTTCTTGCCTAAGGAGCATCTTATCTCTATCTCCGCCCCTTCTGGGACGTCCCACCACCTCCAGGCCTGCAAATTTTATCCCTGTGGTGAGGCCACTATGTTCATCACGCATGTGGGAGATGAATCGGGTACAACCCTTTCCACTTTTGATTGAACACAAATGTTCTCCTATTCTCTTTTTTAAACGCCGTGTGGTTTGTCCAATGTAGTATCGTCTACAGGGGCAAAACAGCACGTATACCACATATTCAGTCTGGCATGTAATGAAGTCCCTTATCACAAGCTGTTCCTTTCCTATCTGGATACACTTATCTGTTAATAATCGGCTACAATGTTTACAGCGCCCACATCGAAAATTGCCCCTTGGCAACGTTTTGTTCAGCCACATGTCTGTCCTTGGGGAGACAAACTCGCTGTGAGTGAGCATGTCCCCCAAAGTCGGGGCCCTTCTAAAAGCTATTCTCGGGGGCCCTTCTAGTTTGTTGCCCAAATTCTCATCTTTGATCAGAATTGGCCAGGAGGAAAAAATGGCCTTTCTAATGGTTTCTGCCATTGGCGTGTAGTCAAAGGTAAATGTCATTCTGCTTAGTTTGTCTACTCTATTATTGGGGGGAGACAGCAATTGGTGTCTGTCTTGTCGAGCAGCCCTTTCCCTAGCCTGCTCCAGTTGCTGTGGATTATACCCTCTGCTTACCAAACGCTTTGTCAAATTATCCGCTTGCATGTTGAAGGAATCCTCCTCCATATTATTTCGTCTGAGCCTCAGGTACTGGCCATATGGAATGGCTTTAATAACATGCGGAGGATGAAAGCTTCCCGCATGCAGCAAAGAATTTGTTGCAGTGGGTTTCCTGTAACCTTTGCAGCAGAGTCTATTATTTTCAACATAGAGTTCGAGGTCTAAAAATGTTACCGACAGACCACTGCTCTCAGCAGTGAACTCCATGTTGATTGTATTGTCGTTGATATATTGCACAAAATCATCAAATTGGCTAATCGAGCCTGACCACACCACCAGGACATCGTCCACGTACCTCGACCATTGTCTGACGTGCTCCCGGAACAGATTCCTGTCCGAGAACACGGCAGACTCCTCCCAGGCCCCCAGAAAGAGGTTCGCGAAGGAGCACGCCACAGGGGTCCCCATAGCCGTACCTGCTGTCTGACGGTACCATCGTCCATCAAACATGAAAGCGTTATGTTTCAACACGAATTCCGAACAGGAACAAATGTAATCAATATATTCAGCATCCTTATTAGTTCGATTCAAGAAATATCTAATTGCTTCAATACCTTGCTCCTGGGGGGATACGGCTATACAGACTGACCACATCAATCGTGGCCAGTCTGTCCCCGGGGACCCATATGGTGCGCTCCACCATTCGCAAAACCTCCAACATATCCCTCAGATGCGAGGGCACCCCCTTAAGGAGGGGGCGCAGGAGATGGTCGAGGTATCTGGACAGCCTCTCAGTGAGAGACCCACACCCGGAGACTATGGGTCGTCCCGGTGGGGCGGTCATTGATTTGTGCAGTTTCGGTATGTGGTACCACACCGGACGCCGCGGAAAAGAGGGGAGTAAATCACAGGCCAATTTTTTGGACAGAAAGCCCCTCTCTACGCCTAACCGGAGTAGAGAGCGGAGCTGCGCCTGGTCTCGGACCGTAGGGTCCTTGGAAAGCGGACAGTAGGTGGAAACATCCCCCAGTTGCCTATCGGCTTCAGCTTTATACTGGGTGTTTGACATTATCACCAAGTTTCCACCCTTGTCCGCTCCCCGGATAACCAGGTTTTTATTTTGTTTGAGCCAGGATAGAGCATCCCTCTCCCCAGGCGTCAGGTTAGGCGCCACAGACCGATACACCTCAGCCTTAACATCCTGCATTACTCTGTCAAAAAAGCAGTCTATACTGGAGCCAGCTGGAATAGGGAAGGGTCTAACTGATCTACAAGCTCGAAATTGTGCTGCTTCCCCTAACTTTAATGTTGTAGATGTTTGTATCTCATCCCAAAAGGGGACTTTGGTTGTGTCCCAAAATTCTTCCACTATCTGGAGCAGTTCCTCATCTGAAGGGTCCCACTGTATTGTAGGACTAAAGCCCAGATGTTCATTGCCATTAATCGTTTGGGGGACCTGTGTATAGTGGAGAATATTGGATCCCTCTACTGGTCTAACGGCTGGTTCAGGGGTAACCCGGTCCAAGCCGTTGTTAAGACCGACTGTCATCGGGATCCTTTCGGGAAAGGCAGTGTCTACAACGGTTTCCTGTTGAGAGGTCAAGCAACCAGTGTTAGGGCCCTCTGTTGTCACAGAGGTAAGGGCATGATATTGGGTATAGGGTCCCTCAAATGGTCTAACAGGTGGTGTGGGTGTGACCCCCCCCTCACTGTTAATATGACCAGATATCATGGGGACCTCAATGGGCGGCAAAGGATTAGCAATGTTCATCTGTTTGGGATACTCTTCCTGGCTGAAACGTTGACAAATGGCCAACTTCCTCGTGGCCTTGTAGAGATCTATGGTAAATGATACTAGATCAAAGTCTCTTGTTGGGCAAAAACTTAGACCTTTCTTTAGTAAGGACAGACTGGGCGTAGGTATTTCAATCCCAGAAATGTTAATAACTTGTAGGTCTTCCATTACTGTACAGCTTTCCTCTTCTTGACATTGGGTTTCGTGTTGTCTGCTCCCTCCCAATGAACATTTTTTGTTCTTCGATCTGCGGCCTCTCCCTCGTCTAATTCGTCGTCTAAAGGGCCTTTGGTTCCTGTGGTTTCTTCTTCCTCCATGCCACCAGGTCCCTGATTTGGGTTCCTTGGATGCCTGGGTTTCCTCTGTGGTCTCTTCTTGAGCGGTTTTTTGGGTTTATTCGGTTGTTCGTCCTCACTATCCGAGTCGGTAGTCCAATAGCCCTTCCCTTTCGGGTTTTTAATGAAGGGAGGGGGGCCCCATGTGAAGATCTTTCCTTTATCGAAGTCATCTTTGTCTCGAAAGAATTTTTTCAACTTTCTGGCCTTTATTTCATCTTGAATCTTACTCACTCTGTCTTCCATTTTAGCTGTAACGGCCTCGAATTTAGTATGAGGTACTGAGGCCCTATATCTCTGCCTGGTCTCACTTAAATCATCAGAAACCTTGTTGTATTCTATCGTTGTGCGAGCCAGCACAATGTTTTGTAAACGTTTAGCATGGTCCAGGTGGGCTTCTGTCCACTCGTCGACAAAGGAAGAGTCCTCCCGATATTCGGATGGCTCCCAATATCTCCTGAAACCCCTCGCCACTATCCCATCCCTCTTATAACGTTTAAGGGTGGTGACCGTCCAGAATAGTTTGGTCTCTTGTTCACTAAGACGGCCCAACTTGAGCTCCAACACCCTTGCTCCCACCTCCTTGTTGGCCACAGTCGAAATGGATAGGTTAGAGAAGAAGTTGGTTACGTCCTCTCTTCCTACTGCTACTTTCTCACCTACATAGGATAAGGAATCCACATCCAAATCATCTATGTCCTCTTCACTATGCTCCTGCTCTTGATCATTCATCCGTGAGCTAGTACCGGGGGTGCTCAACACAGTATGTGCTGAAGAAAGGTCTACCCGTTTTGTCAGGTCCTCCTGACTTTTTCAAGACCAATAACCATTCGTAAAACTCCCTCTTGTGGCCCTTGTTATCGGGTGTGTTGGTGGTGGTGGTAGAAGGATTGGTGGGGTTATCGGGTGTGTTGGTGGTGGTAGGAGAAGGATTGGTGGGGGTTATCAGGTGTGTTGGTGATGGTGGGAGGAGGGGGGTGTTATCGGGTGTGTTGGTGGTGGTGGTGGGAGGAGGGGTGTTAGGGTTATCAGGTGTGTTAATGATGGTGGGTGGAGGGGGGTGTTGGGTGTTATCAGGTGTGTTGGTGATGGTGGGAGGAGGGGGGTGTTGGGTGTTATCGGGTGTGTTGGTGTTGGTGGTGGGAGGAGGGGTGTTAGGGTTTTCAGGTGTGTTGGTGGTGGTGGTGGGAGAAGGCAGTGGTGCTCATCCGAGCTAGGATATCCGAGATACTCGGATATCCTAGCACTTTTTTTACTATTCGAGCTCGAATACCGAGCTCGAATATTATTAGCTATCCGGGCTGTGCTATCCGAGCGCACTCGGATAGCAATCAGCTATCCAGAGATATCCTAGCTATCCGAGCTCAAATATGGAGCTCGGATAGCGTCATCAGCGGGTGACGTCACCTCGAGTCCTCACAAGCGAATCAGAGGGCTCCCAGCCCTCTGACTGCAGCCAATCACGGAGGGGGAGCCTGGCCAAGCCCCCCTCTATAAATAGCAGGCACTATGTTGCCTCACTCGTCCTGCTTGTGACTTACTGACCGATTGTACTAAGAGACTGCTCCAGTGCTTTTTGTCTGTGCAAGTGCATTTATTGTTCAACACACCAAGCGTTTTTACACTCCAACACTTGATATTCACCTGTATTGCTTTGTATTGTAGATAGATTGTATTTTAGGCAGTTTAGTTTGTGTGATTAGGGACTAGGGAGGGAGACTGTCACTGGTGCTGCTGCAAGCCTGCAGCCAGCAGCTAGGCCCTGTGCCTAGGCAAGGCAGCCTGCCCTGCTCTGTGCTCTAGTCTCTAGTTACCTGTGCTCTCACCTGTCCTACTCTACTGTACTACTTCTGTGTTAGATAGATTATTGTACTATTTTGTAGTTAGCAAGGCCCAGCCAGCTTTACTGCTATACCTGTCCTGTATCTGCTCTCTGTAATCTAGTCACACCTGTTCTATTGTTTAGCTAGATTCTTCTATTGTTTAGTTAGTACTGTGTAGTGTACTCTAGTCTGTGTATAGGGACCGTCCGTCACCGCGTTACCTAGGGTCTTTGTGTGCGCAGTGCACATCTGCGCTGTCCGCACCCTCTCGTTAGTGCTACACCCGTCCTATTGTTTATATTACTTGTATTGTGTATTCGCTGAATTGTACTGTACTGTAGTCTGTGCATAGGGACACCATCAGTCAGCGTCAGCTAGGGTCTTTGTGTGCGCACTCCGCACTCTCTCGTTAGCACTACACCGATCCCTGCTGTAGAGTACACCTGTCCGTCACCTCACACACCCACCACCACTAGTCCCACCCCATTAAAGTACCCCACTTGTCCCACCCGCCTTTACATACATAACTTTTTTTTTTATTTGTATAATATTAAACATATACGATGTTTGGCACTGGCAGCCGCGGTTTGGGCAGAGGCAGCAAGGGCAGCAAGGGCATCGGCAAGAGAGGAGGTCGTGGCAGCCGCGCCACCACCACCATGCGCAGTTCTGCGTCTGCACCAGTGGCTATTCCGCCATTAGCCACTGGCCGTGGACGCCTTGGCCGCCCAACAGCTGGGAGTCACGCTGCAGAGACACAGCAGCAGCGTGTGGCGCAGATGTTCCTCCCACCGCCAGGTTGTAGCCATCCTATTGAGGAGAAGGACGCAGACTCTGTGGTGGAACTGATGGTGGATGAGCAGGCCACCATTAGCTCTGGATCTGAGTCCTCCACCCCAGCCACCAATCCTGTTCGCAAGAGCAGCAGCAGTCGCCCAGCACTGCCTGGGGAGCAGGAGGAGGAGGAGTACAGTTCTCCAGCCCCAGCGGGCAACACCAGCACCCTGTCACTCAGCACCTTCTTATCCCCAAGCACAGCGGGGTTATGGAGTGCTGTTGCGGCAGAATTGGAGGAGGAAGAAACGGATCAGTGAATAATGGCGCACAGCGCCTATGCATAAGAATGGTGCCGCATAAAAAAGATACGCTTATCGCTATTTATCGTTAGTACTGCATAATAATGGTGCACAGGGAAAAAAGAAGAAAAACGGCACACAGTAACGTTATTTATCAATAGCGCCCTACATAAGCCAAACTGCAGACGTTATTTAACTGCAAAACGGTGAATGGATTTAATGTAACACTGTCAAGGTTAGGGTTAGGCACCACTGGGGGGTCTTAGGGTTAGGCACCATCAGGGGGGACTTAGGGTTAGGCACCACCACAGGGGCCTTAGGGTTAGGCACCACCAGGGGCTCTTAGGGATAGGCACCACCAGGGGGGTCTTAGGGTTAGGCACCACCAGGGGGTCTTAGGGTTAGGAACCACCAGGGGGGTGATAAAGGTTAGGCACCACCAGGGAGGGTTTATGGGTTAGGGATAGGTACAGAGAGGGTTCTGTGTGTTAACGCTAAATAACAATAAGGCTTTAACGTTAAATAACAACAAGGCTTTAACGTTAAATAGCGATAAGCGGCAAACGGATTAGCGGCAACACCGTGCGCCATTATTCGCAGGCGCCATTTTCAGATGGATCTGGAAGAAATGCTGATGGGCACTTTGGGGGATGATGCTTTGGACAGTCAGACAGTGGTGAGTGTCCATCAGCCCATGCATGCAGAAGGAGAGTTTGTGGGGTCATCCCAGCAGGACATGTTTGCGGAGGGGGAGGATGATGATGACAGGGTGAAGGATAGAGACTGGGTGGCAGATCCTGGGGATGTCATCAGCTCTGAGGAGGAGGATGCGTCTGCAGGCCTTGCTAGAAGAATCAGCATCGCAGACATAGGCAGGATCAGAAATGGGCGTGGTATGCAGGCCACACAGCGTGCTGATCCAGAGAGTTCTGCCAGTGCCACCAGCCGCACCAAGAACCCCCCCCCCCCCAACCACCACAGGGAGACCAGCGGCAGCAGCACCTTCAAGCCGAAGGGGAAACTTCACCTCCCCAATTTGGAATTTTTTTTCACCCTGCCATATGTGGATTGCAAGTATGCCACCTGCAACCAGTGCCGCCGGCAGCTCAGCAGAGGGAAGGAGCCCTCTGCGTTTGGCACCACCTCTCTGGTGAACCATCTTGCAGGGAAACACTTTCATGAGCATGAGGAGTTCATGAAGTTGAAGGAAGCTGGCAGTGGCAGTGGCAGACCCGCCACCACTGCGAAGCCATCGGCAGCAGCCACCCACCCTCCTCCACCTCCTCCAGCAGCACCAGCAAGAGTGTGTCGCACTTCTCCTCCTCCCTCTGCAACTCCTGCCGCCGACACTGAGGCCTGTTCTGGCAGCCAGTCCTCAGTGGCCTCCTCTGCTCTCTCCAGTGATTCCCGTGCCAGCAAAAGGCGTCGCCAGACCCTGCTCAGCGACACCTTCTAGGGGGTGGTCAGGGTTCTGCTACCCAAACGGCTTGCTGGCACGGGCCATGTGCTCCCAACTCCTGCCTTGTTCCCTTGTGCAGGAGGGGAGCAACATGCGTGCGCTCCTGATGTGTGCAGCCCCCGATTGGCCAATCCCCCGCCGACATTTTTTTGCACGCACGGCCATCCCTGCACTTCACCGCTCTGTGATGGCCAATGTCGAGAGAGGACAGGATCACGCAGTGGGTCAACGGGTCTACGTCACCATGGACTCGTGGAGCAGCCAGTTTGGGACAGGCCGCTATCTGTCCTTCACGGCCCATTGGGTCAGCTTGGTGGAAGGGGGTGAGGAGGGGGGAGCAGCATCGGGCACTGTCAGAGCAGCAGCAGCAGCAGCAGCAGCAACGCACGGTCAGCGGAATTGCAGCAGGTTCCTCTGATCCGCTTCCATCCTCCGGCACACCAGCCCAAACCCCCCGCCTCAGCAGCAGCGTGAAGCCCCGCCACTGCCAAGCGCTGCTGGAATTGGTCAGCCTGGGGAAGACCAAACTGACGGCGAACCATGTCCTGGCCAATGTCAGAGAGCAGGAGAGGAATTGGTTGACCCCCAGAGGCCTCAGAGTCGGAGAGGTGGTGACTGACAATCGGGCAAACTTGGTTGCTGCAATCAGCAGGGGAGACCTGACCCACATCCCCTGCCTGGCGCACGTCCTGAACCTGGTAGTCCAAAAGTTCCTGCGGACCTACCAGGGGATGGACCGACTCCTTGAGGCGGCGAGGAAGGTTGTGGGTCATTTCCGGCACTCGGCTGCAGCCGTAGCGAGCCTGGAAGAGGTGCAGAAGGAGCTGCACCTGCCACAGCACCGGCTCATGATCGATGTTCCAACTCGCTGGAACTCCACCCGGGCGATGTTGGAGCGTCTGGTTGAACAGAGGCAGGCTGTCAGCCAGTACGTTGCACGAGCAACAGTTGCCGCCATCACTGCAACTGGGCGTGCTACCACCAACCTCCCATCCATCATCTCCACGGAGGACTGGGGGCACATGCAGCAGGTGTGCTCAGTGCTGGCACCCTTCCTGCAGGCCACCAACATGGTAAGCAGGGACCATGCAATGGTGTGCGAGTGGGTCCCCATGGTGTGTGTGCTGGACAGGGCCCTGTATGCACTGCTGGAAGAGGGAGCGGCAGCCTTGGACCAGCAGGAGCTGCAGGCAGCTTCACAGGCCACCTCTGAGGAGGAGGGCTTGGAGTTGGTGGAGGTCCCTGACCTTGCTGCAGATGAGGGGGAGCAGCAGAGCGCAGCTGGACTGGTGCGGGGGTGGAGAGAGGATGAGGTGGAGGAGGCAGAGGATGAGGAGGACAGCACTGTCGGCTCTGGGGCTGCCGATGATGTGCCTGCAGACGTGGCCAGACTCTTCCCAATGGCAGCGCACATGCTGAGGTGCCTGCGCAAGGACCCAAGGGTGATCCAGATGAAGCAGAGGGAGGACATCTGAATCTGCATGATGCTGGACCCACGTCTAAAGGGGAAGCTCAGCCAGTTCCTGCCTGCAGGAGGAGACCGTGCGCAACAAATTAGGGATTTGCAGCTGTCCCTTGTTGAGCGCTTGGAGGAAGCCTTCCCTCAGCCATCTACCCCCACTGTCCAGCCAGCACAGAGGCAGCAGCAGGTGCCTGCATCCACCAGCAGCAAGCACACGTGCACCACAGACCTGCTGTCTCTGACCAATGAGCTCTACATGAGTGTAGAGCTGCCAGGGACTAGAGAGGAGGTGCCTGCAGCAGCATCCTTCTCCAGTCACAGACAGCGCTTGACCCGCATGGTGGCTGACTACATGGGGTCCTTCAGCGGGCTTGACAGCGTTGCCCCTGTTGATCCCATGGAGTATTGGGTCAAGCACCTGCCGATCTGGAGCGAGCTTGCGCAGTACGCCCTGGAAGTGCTCTCCTGCCCCCCTTCCAGCGTACTGTCAGAGCGTTGCTTCAGTGCAGCCGGTGGAGTCGTCACTGAGAAGCAATCTCGTCTGTCTCACAAGTCTGTGGACAGACTGACGTTTCTCAAAATGAACCAGGCTTGGGTGGAAAGCGAATTCCTGGCCCCTGTTGTCGGCGAGAGGGGGACATGAAGTGGCACACAGCCACACACACTTTACACCTGCTGCTGCATTTCTTCCTGCTGTCTGTGTCTCCACTGCCAGGGAACACATTAAAAGGTGCTGCTGTCCATGCGCCACCAGCTATTTATGCTCAAAAATAGCTGCATTTCTGAAAAAAAAAATGTAATAATTTTGTGTTATTATTTTAGAGGTGTCCGGGTTGAAAACTGTGCTGTATTGGACACAATGTGGGCTTCACGACCGCTGTCTGGAACCTCATGGTGTTCATTTACGGCCCTGGTACCACCGCTAGGAACCAGGGCCTATTATGTCTCACTGCCTGCCCTCCTGTTACCTGCTGCCAGTCTGCCACACACTCATCCTCCTCACGCTGCCTGCTGTTGTATTTCCTCCTGCTGTCTGTGTCTCCACTGCCAGGGAACACATTAAAAGGTGCTGCTGCCCATGCGCCACCAGCTATGTCTCGCTGCCCGCCTGCCTGCTGCCACTGCCACACACTCATCCTCCTCACGCTGCCTGCTGTTGTATTTCCTCCTGTTGTCTGTGTCTCCACTGCCATGGAACACATTACAAGGTGCGGCTGCCCATGCGCCACCAGCTATTTACGCTCAAAAATAGCTGCATTATTTTGAAAAAAAATTTTTAAAATTATTTTAGAGGTGTCCGGGTTGAAAACTGTGCTATCCCAATTGTGTATTGGACACAATGTGGGCTTCACGACCGCTGTCTGGAACCTCATGGTGTTCATTTACGGCCCTGGTACCACCACTAGGAACCAGGGCCTATTATGTCTCGCTGCCTGCCCTCCTACTGCCTGCTGCCAGTCTGCCACACACTCATCCTCCTCACGCTGCCTGCTGTTGTATTTCCTCCTGCTGTCTGTATCTCCATTGCCAGGGAACACATTAAAAGGTGCTGCTGCCCATGCGCCACCAGCTATGTCTCGCTGCCCGCCTGCCTGCTGCCAGTCTGCCACACACTCATCCTCCTCACGCTGCCTGCTGTTGTATTTCCTCCTGCTGTTTGTGTCTCCACTGCCTGGGAACACATTACAAGGTGCTGCTGCCCATGCGTCACCAGCTATTTACGCTCAAAAATAGCTGCATTATTTTGAAAAAAATTTTTAAATTATTTTAGAGGTGTCCGGGTTTAAAACTGTGCTGTCCCAATTGTGTATTGGATACAATGTGGGCTTCATGACCGCTATCTGGAACCTCATGATGTTCATTTACGGCCCTGGTACCACCGCTAGGAACCAGGGCCTATTATGTCAGTCACATCACACTGCCTGACACACACTACTCCTCCTCCTGTAGCTGCATTGAGCTTCTGCTGTCTGTGTGCTGCTACCACTGCCAGAGAGAACAGAAGAAGAACTATTTTCTGCTGCCACCCACTCTCCTTCCAGCTATTACCACACTACAATAGCTCCAACTACTAGAGTTGAGCTGAAATTTTCGTAATTTCGCATTACTATAATTACGCATGCGAAATTTGCGATTACGATGCGAAATTAGCGTAGCGAAATTGCCATTAAAATCGTAATTGAAAATACCGTAAGCGTAATTTTCAACGCGAAATTTCGCGTTTCGTTCATGCCGTAATTTCGCATTAAACGCTACCGTAATTTCGCGTTAAACCGTAACGCTCCGTATAATATAAAAAAGCCGCCGACTTTAAGGGTTAATAGCAAAGCCCCCTTAAATGCTAAGAGCCTCAAATTTGGAGAATATATTAAGGAGATCAGGAGGAATAAGAGGAAAAATTTTTTTTTCAAAAAGACCTTATAGTTTTTGAGAAAATCGATGTTAAAGTTTCAAAGTAAAAATGTATACATTTAAAAACCCGCCGACTTTAACGGTTAATAGCAAAGCCTGCTTAAAGTTTAGGAACACCAAATTCCTAGGGTATATTAAGGGGATCAGTGGGAATAAGAGGAAATTTTTTTTTTCAAAAAGACCTTATAGTTTTTGAGAAAATCGATTTTTAAGTTTCAAGGGCAAAAATGTCTTTTAAATGCGGAAAATGTCAGTTTTTTTTGCACAGGTAACAATAGTGTATTATTTTCATAGATTCCCCCAAGTGGGAAGAGTTTTACTTACTTCGTTCTGAGTGTGGGAAATATAAAAAAAAAAACGACGTGGGGTCCCCCTTCCCAGACCTCTTTAACCCCTTGTCCCCCATGCAGGCTGGGATAGCCAGAATGCGGAGCACCGGCCGCGTGGGGCTCCGCACCCTGACTATACCAGCCCGCATGGTCCATGGATTGGGGGGTCTCGGAAGGGGAGGGGCAGCCAAGCTTTCCCCTCCCCCTCCGAGCCCTTGTCCAATCCAAGGACAAGGGGCTCTTCTCCACCTCCGATGGGCGGTGGAGGTGGAGGCCGCGATTTCCTGGGTGGGGGGTTCATGGTGGAATGGGGTTCCTTCAAATCAGAAGGAACCCCATTGGTCTGCTAAGGACCAATGGGGCTCCTTGGAGCCCAAATACAAAGATGCTTTCGAGAGCTCTGAGCTATAGCTCAGAGCTCTGTCGGGTCCTGCAGCACAGACGCGGCGGCGATGTCGGGTGCGGCGTAGTTACAATGTAACAAAGTTGTTACATTGTAATAACTTTGTTACATTGTAACTGATAGAACATTTCCGAGGATATTGCGTGGGATCATTTATTTAAAGGGACAGGTAAGTATTAATGGTTAATTAAGAATATTAAAGGACTTTTTTCGTGGTTATGTTTTTTGTTCAATTAAAATACTTTTTCTATGTGTTTGTGTGTTTATTTACTTTTAACTCTTAAAGGAAATGGGTAAGGGGTACAAGTACCTCTATACTCATTTCTCCTGGGAGGGGGGGTGGGCATCTGGGGGACCCCTTTTTAAAGGGGACTCCCAGATTCCACCATGAACCCCCCACCCAGGAAATCGCGGCCTCCACCGCCCATCGGAGGTGGAGAAGAGCCCCTTGTCCTTGGATTGGACAAGGGCTCGGAGGGGGAGGGGAAAGCTTGGCTGCCCATCCCCTTCCGAGACCCCCCAATCCATGGACCATGCGGGCTGGTATAGTCAGGGTGCGGAGCCCCACGCGGCCGGTGCTCCGCATTCTGGCTATCCCAGCCTGCATGGGGGACAAGGGGTTAAAGAGGTCTGGGAGGGGGGACCCCACGTCGTTTTTTTTATATTTCCCACACTCAGAACGAAGTAAGTAAAACTCTTCCACTTGGGGGAATCTATGAAAATAATACACTATTGTTACCTGTGCAAAAAAAACTGACATTTTCCGCATTTAAAAGACATTTTTGCCCTTGAAACTTAAAAATCGATTTTCTCAAAAACTATAAGGTCTTTTTGAAAAAAAAAATGTTCCTCTTATTCCCACTGATCCCCTTAATATACCCTAGGAATTTGGTGTTCCTAAACTTTAAGCAGGCTTTGCTATTAACCGTTAAAGTCGGCGGGTTTTTAAATGTATACATTTTTACTTTGAAACTTTAACATCGATTTTCTCAAAAACTATAAGGTCTTTTTGAAAAAAAAAATGTTCTTCTTATTCCTCCTGATCTCCAAAATATATTCTCCAAATTTGAGGCTCTTAGCATTTAAGGGGGCTTTGCTATTAACCCTTAAAGTCGGCGGCTTTTTTATATTATACGGAGCGTTACGGTTTAACGCGAAATTACGGTAGCGTTTAATGCGAAATTACGGCATGAACAAATAACCATTGTAATGCGAAAATTACGCTTACGCGAAATTTCGCGAAATCCTTCTTCATTACGATTATGTACTTACGGCCATAATCGTAATTACACTAATTACGCGAAATTTCGCGAAATCGTAATTAGGTCATTACGCTCATCTCTAGCAACTACTTCCTCCTCCTGCTGATGTCTGTGTTTTACCACCGCCAGGATACACAGAAAAAGGCGCTGTGGCTTGCAATGTGCCACTACCTACCTATTATGCCATCAACACAAATATAACTATGGTGTTATTAAAATAAAATATTTCCACAAATGAAGTAAAAGAAAAAAAAAATTACAAAAGAAAGGAAAATTAAGACACATAATAAAATGAAGAAGAAGAAGAAGAAGAAGAAGAAGAAGAAGAAGAAGAAGAAGAAGAAGAAGAAGAAGAAGAAGAAGAAGAAGAAGAAGAGGAAGAAGAAGAAGAAGAAGAAGAAGAAGAAGGAGATATAGAAGAAGAAGATATAGAAGAAAAAGATATAGAAGAAGAAGAGAAAAAGAGAGAACACCAAGAGCCCAATATAGTGTAGTATGTACTGGTAAGGTATAATTGATAGAGTAATAATATTAATTTAATACTCATAAACCAGGGTTACCAAGTAGGCAACCACTGTCAGAGCAGGTGGGGAGACTCCTGACCCCACTCAGGATTAAAAAGTCGCTCTCTGTAGTTGAAGAAGGAAGGGTACAACCCTCCACCAAGGGTGGACTTGATGTAGATAATAGGATAACAGAGGCGCCAATAGGATAAAAAACACTAAAAGAACTTAAAAACCCATCTTGGTAATAGAGGAGGCAGTGGTGGACTCACCCCCTCCAAGCAGAACACACGACTGTGGATTTTCAGTCAAAACAATTTTATTGGATACTCTAAATAAAGTGCAACGCGTTTCACGGGATGCAAACCCGCTTCATCAGGCAATAACAGATAGGAGTAAACAGCATCTGCCAGTATCATCAACACAGAGGCGCTCAGTGTTGATGATACTGGCAGATGCTGTTTACTCCTATCTGTTATTGCCTGATGAAGCGGGTTTGCATCCCGTGAAACGCGTTGCACTTTATTACAAGATATAGAAGAATAAGGAGAAGAATAAGAAGATATAGAAGACGAAGAAGAAGAAGATATAGAAGAAGAAGAAGATATAGAAGAAGAAGACGAAGAAGAAGAAGATACAGAAGAAGAAGATATAGAAGAAGAAGAAGATGTAGAAGAAGAAGACGAAGAAGAAGAAGAAGAAGATACAGAAGAAGAAGAAGAAGATATAGAAGAAGAAAAAGATAATTGAAGAAGATACAAGAAGTAGAAGATGAAGAAGATTCGAGTAGAGGAAGATATAGAAGAAGAAGAAGAAGAAGAAGATATAGAAGAAGAAGATGAAGACGACATAAAGGAAGACTTACAACTTACAACCATTTTGGACACACCTTCTCATGCAAACACTTTTCATGAAGTTAATTTACTATTTTTGATACCTTTTTTATAACTACTACATCACCACATAATCACTTGATGTTTTTCTTCATAAAAAAGGTGGTTTCATGCATCATTGACCTCCAATACTAGTTTTAAAAGCTATTTAAGGCCAGCTCAAATATTTTACTCAAATACAGACTTGGATAGTGACGTCGGATATCCAAGTTTGAATCGGATATTCGATTAACTCGAATATCGAACTTCGAGTGAATTCAGATAGTTTACTATCCGAATTCGACCAAACTCGAATAGGATAATGAGGTATCCGATCAACACTGGGAGAAGGATTGGTGGGGGTTATCAGGTGTGGTGGTGATGGTGGGAGGAGGGTGGTGTTGGGTGTTATCAGGTGTGTTGGTGATGGTGGGAGGAGGGGTGTGTTGGGTGTATCGGGTGTGTTGGTGGTGGCGGGAGGAGGGGTGTGTTGGGTGTATCGGGTGTGTTGGTGGTGGTGGTGGGTGGAGGGTGGTGTTGGGTGTTATCTGGTGTGTTGGTGATGGTGGGAGCAGGGGGTGTTGGGTGTTATTGGGTGTGTTGGTGATGGTGGGAGGAGGGGGGTGTTGGGTGTTATCGGGTGTGTTGGTGGTGGTGGTGGGAGGAGGGGTGTTAGGGTTATCAGGTGAGTTGGTGGTGGTGGTGAGAGAAGGATTGGTGGGGGTTATCGGGTGTGTTGGTGATGGTGGGAGGAGGGGTGGTGGGGGTTATCAGGTGTGGTGGTGGGTGGAGGGGGGTGTTGGGTGTTATCAGGAGTGTTGGTGGTGGTGGGTGGAGGGGTGTGTTGGGTGTTATCGGGTGTGTTGGTGGCGGTGGGAGAAATGATAAGGGAAAGGTGACAGCCGGGGGATGGATTCTGCTGATGCTGATTTTCAGTTTCTTCTTATCTACAAGCTGCACAAATATGTGAAGAGACTTCATTACAGAGATCAGTTTGGAAAAGAGATTGTCTTCAATAATGAAGGGGAATTACTGTCTGATATGAGATTGGTTAATTTTATATTTCTTCCAACCTACACTCGAGATCTGCCGAATAATACTCACCTTGTGCCGAATGACCCCGTCAAATCTTTCACAAATTTGATACAAACAGATGAATATTCCAATATTTCACAGGGAAATTTCAAATTTAAGAATGACAAGGTAAGATTGTGAACAACAGTGCACATTGTGTCTCCTCCTAGTGGTGTAATGTGGCATCTTCCTGTGTACGGTGCACAGTGTCCGTGTGGCTGGGAAGACCATTGTGTTATATATGGGCTCCTCTGCTGTTGTGTGTACAAAGCCTGCAGCACATCATAAACTATACATGTTACACTTAGAGATGTGCATTTGTCTTAAAGGATAGCTTGACCTCTAGAAAGTTCTTCACAGAAATCTTAACCACTTCCGAACCACATGGGTTTTTTCCCTTAAAAATCAGAGTGATTTTCACATCACACTCCTCCCATTCATTCACCAATAAATGTATTGCTACTTATTACATCAAAATGATCTATATATTGTTTTATTCGCCACCAATTAGGCTTTCTTTTGGTGGAACTTTTTTGCTAAGAACTCTTTTATTTTATATGCATTTTAAAGAGAATAAGAAGAAGAAGAAAAAAAAAGGAAAAAAAATCCTTATTTCTCAGTTTTCAAGTTTTCAGCCTATTTAGTTTTAAAATAATGTGCTTGGATACATAAAATCCACACGTTTTATTTGCCCCTTTTGTCCCAGTTATTACAATGTTTAATTTGCGTCCCTAGTACAATGTATGGTGATAATGTTTTATCTGGAAACAAAAGGTGTATTTTTTTCCCTTTTGTGATTTTTAATACTATATCAATAATTGCAAAACTTTATATGTAAAATTAACAGTAATATACCCTCATGACATACATATTAAAAAGTCCATAAGGTAACTATTTATGTTTGTTTTTTTTAAATGGTGTCATTTTTTATTTTTCATTTTACATGTTTTTTATTTTGGTAACTATAGGGTAGTGTTATAAGGGGTTAAATACTAATACAAATGTATGTATTGTAGGTATGTAATGTGTGGGTGCATTTTTACTCTTGACCACAAGATGGTGCTACATTTAACTTCAGTGTACTATAAATAGTACACAGAAGTACTGTTTATGCTTGGGTTTTGTGAATGAAATGCCGGCATCTCGCTGATGCAGGCTCTCATTCATTACAGGCACTGTGATCGGGTTTAAGAACAAGCTCTCATTACCTGATCATGGAATGGCGAGATTGCAGCGGAAACAAACCTCAGGGATGCAGCGATCGGGATTGGCGAGGTAAACAAATAAGTATGTGTATCTATACCCCTGGTTGTTGAGTGAAGTTTCCAGGGGCATAGATACATGTACCAGCAGTGGGGAGTGTTGTGTGCCCCTGACTCTGCAATGCATGATGGGGGATAAAGTCCTTTAATGTGATGTCCTTTGGTGATTAGGGGCCATGTGACACTGCTAGTAGCCACGCCCCTGATGAGTCACCACGTGAGGGTGGAGTCTGGGATGCAGTGTGGTGGTGTTGTGCGCCATATCTGCTCCTCCAACAACAGACTTCTAGCAACCATCTACTAACCAACCAACCCTCCCGGGTATAAAAGAGAGTGTTTTTCCCTCCAGATCTTTGTGGGTTGTGGTTATAGGAGTTGGTTGGATCTGGAAAAAACACAGAGGCCCAAATTCAATTAACATTTTCTCCTGAATTTTGTCCTAAGCGATATTATTATTATTTATTGTATTTATAAAGCGCCAACATATTACGCAGCGCTGGACATTAGTTTAGGTTCAGGGCCGGGACAAGACTTCCCAGCACTAGAGGCTGGGATTCCAAAGTGCGCCCCCCCCCCCCCCCCCTTCTTCAAAGGAGGTAATTTAAGCAACTATAGGTGCCCATGTTAACTTCTATTAAAGTTTTATTTTATATCTATTATTTTCTGTTAAATTACTGGCTGTAGCTAGTAATTTGGGCACTGGGGACACACAATAGCTCTGTAGAGGAACTCTGTACATCAGGGACAATAGAAAAGCCTTGGTGGAGTTTTTCTAGCTGTGGCGGGTACTGGTAGTGGCGAGAATAGCGATGATGGTACTAAAATCATTCTGCCTTCTTAATCTCAAGTATGATTTAAATGTATGCCAATCACCAAAAAAAAAAAAAAAAGACAAATACACACAGTAATTACACATACACTGTACATACATACACTGTATACACACACTGTACTTACACACACACTGTACATACACACACACTGTACACACACACACACATACACACACATACACACACACTGCACATACACACACACACATGCATGCACAAACTGCACATACACACTGCACATACACACACACTTACACACATGCATGCACAAACTGCACATACACACACACACCCACACTGCACATACACACACACACTGCACATACACACACACTGCACATACACACACACTGCACATACACACACACACACTGCACATACACACACACTGCACATACACACATGCATGCACAAACTGCACATACACACACACACACACACACACACTGCACATACACACACACACACACACTGCACATACACACACACTGCACATACACACACACACTGCACATACACACACACTGCACATACACACCCACACTGCACATACACACCCACACTGCACATACACACACACACTGCACATACACACACACTGCACATACACACCCACACTGCACATACACACACACTGCACATACACACACACACTGCACATACACACACACACACTGCACATACACACACACTGCACATACACACATGCATGCACAAACTGCACATACACACACACTGCACATACACACACACACTGCACATACACACACACTGCACATACACACACACACTGCACATACACACACACTGCACATACACACCCACACTGCACATACACACCCACACTGCACATACACACCCACACTGCACATACACACACACACACACTGCACATACACACACACACACACTGCACATACACACACACTGCACATACACACATGCATGCACAAACTGCACATACACACACACACACACACTGCACATACACACACACACACTGCACATACACACACACACACTGCACATACACACACACTGCACATACACACATGCATGCACAAACTGCACATACACACACACACACACACACTGCACATACACACACACACACACACACTGCACATACACACACACACTGCACATACACACACACTGCACATACACACATGCATGCACAAACTGCACACACACACACTGTACACACACACACACACACACACACACACACACACACACACACACACACACACACACACACACACACACACACACACACACTGCACATACACACATGCATGCACACACTCGCACACACAGTACATACACATACACTGTACATATACACACACCTGCAGTGGTCTCAATCTAAATCCCTCATCTACTCTCACATCACGAGGGCAGGCACTGCTGACTGTACTGAGAACACATCACATCAAGTCACAACTATTTGATGTGTGTGTGATTCCCTCTCTGCCTCTTTGAAAGCCCCCTTCCCCCACCATACCTGCATCTTCTCAGGCCTCCATGTGATAGCAGCTGGGTGGTATCTGGCTGTTCCATTCATCAATGAGCAGAGATCCGCATTTATTGCTGCCTGAATGATAGCAGGGGGTCCCTGTCCCTACTCACGGAGTCCAGCTAGTTGTTACATCGCAGGCAGACTCACATGTTGTCCACAGTGACAGGCAACTCTGCAGGAAGCCATAAGACAGGAGTTCCCGTACAGCAGAAGTCGGCTTCCTGCTGTTGCCTAGCGACCCCTTACACACAGCCATGCCTGTCATCTCTTTGATGACAGCGTGGCTGCAGCTCAGAACAGGCGGTGCTCTTTGCTATAGAACAGAGGACTCGGAGAGATCATAGAGCAGGAGGGGAAAGGGCAAAAGAATGGGGCAGCCGCGGCAGGGAGAGTGCAGAGGAATGCGCCCTCTAGTGGAAGCGCTCAGAGGCTGCAGCCTGTCCTGCCTCTGCCTCGTCCCGGCCCTGTTTAGGTTACAGACAATATTTAGGGGTGACAAACAGCAATATGACAATACAGGAATACATGCAAACCAGATCACACAGCACAGTATGAGTACAAGGTAATGCTTAGTCACTGGAGGGGAGCATGGAGATCACACAGCACAGTATGAGTACAAGGTAATGCTTAGTCAGTCACTGGATGGAGCATGGAGATCACACAGCACAGTATGAGTACAAGGTAATGCTTAGTCACTGGATGGGAGCATGGAGATCACACAGCACAGTATGAGGACAAGGTAATGCTTAGTCACTGGATGGAGCATGGAGATCACACAGCACAGTATGAGTACAAGGTAATGCTTAGTCACTGGATGGAGCATGGAGATCACACAGCACAGTATGAGTACAAGGTAATGCTCAGTCACTGGATGGGAGCATGGAGATCACACAGCACAGTATTAGAACAAGGTAATGCTTAGTCACTGGAGGGGAGCATGGAGATCACACAGCACAGTATGAGTACAAGGCAATGCTTAGTCACTGGATGGAGCATGGAGATCACACAGCACAGTATGAGTACAAGGTAATGCTTAGTCACTGGAGGGGAGCATGGAGATCACACAGCACAGTATGAGTACAAGGTGATGCTTAGTCACTGGATGGAGCATGGAGATCACACAGCACAGTATGAGTACAAGGTAATGCTTAGTCACTGGAGGGGAGCATGGAGATCACACAGCACAGTATGAGTACAAGGTAATGCTTAGTCACTGGATGGAGCATGGAGATCACACAGCACAGTATGAGTAACAGGTAATGCTTAGTAAGTCACTGGAGGGGAGCATGGAGATCACACAGCACAGTATGAGTACAAGGTAATGCTTAGTCACTGGAGGGGAGCATGGAGATCACACAGCACAGTATGAGTACAAGGTAATGCTTAGTCACTGGAGGGGAGCATGGAGATCACACAGCACAGTATGAGTACAAGGTAATGCTTAGTCACTGGATGGGGCATGGAGATCACACAGCACAGTATGAGTACAAGGTAATGCTTAGTCACTGGATGGAGCATGCAGATCACACAGCACAGTATGAGTACAAGGTAATGCTTAGTCACTGGAGGGGGGCATGGAGATCACACAGCACAGTATGAGTACAAGGTAATGCTTAGTCACTGGATGGAGCATGGAGATCACGCAGCACAGTATGAGTACCAGGTAATGCTTAGTCAGTCACTGGATGGAGCGTGTAGATCGCACAGCACAGTATGAGTACAAGGTAATGCTTAGTCAGTCACTGGCTGGGAGCATGGAGATCACACAGCACAGTATGAGTACAAGGTAATGCTTAGTCAGTCACTGGCTGGGAGCATGGAGATCACACAGCACTGTATGAGTACAAGGTAATGCTTAGTCACTGGAGGGGAGCATGGAGATAACACAGCACAGTATGAGTACAAGGTAATGCTTAGTCAGTCACTGGCTGGGAGCATGGAGATCACACAGCACAGTATGAGTACAAGGTAATGCTTAGTCACTGGAGGGGAGCATGGAGATCACAAAGCACAGTATGAGTACCAGGTAATGCTTAGTCACTGGATGGAGCATGGAGATCACAAAGCACAGTATGAGTACCAGGTAATGCTTAGTCACTGGATGGAGCATGGAGATCACACAGCTCAGTATGAGTACAAGGTAATGCTTAGTCACTGGATGGAGCATGGAGATCACGCAGCACAGTATGAGTACAAGGTAATGCTTAGTCACTGGATGGAGCATGGAGATCACACAGCACAGTATGAGTACAAGGTAATGCTTAGTCACTGGATGGAGCATGGAGATCACACAGCACAGTATGAGTACAAGGTAATGCTTAGTCACTGGATGGAGCATGGAGATCACACAGCACAGTATGAGTACAAGGAAATGCTTAGTCACTGGATGGAGCATGGAGATCACAGAACACAGTATGAGTACCAGGTAATGCTTAGTCACTGGATGGAGCATGGAGATCACACAGCACAGTATGAGTACAAGGTAATGCTTAGTCACTGGGTGGAGCATGGAGATCACACAGCACAGTATGAGTACAAGGTAATGCTTAGTCACTGGATGGAGCATGGAGATCACACAGCACAGTATGAGTACAAGGTAATGCTTAGTCACTGGATGCAGCATGGAGATCACACAGCACAGTATGAGTACAAGGTAATGCTTAGTCAGTCACTGGATGCAGCATGGAGATCACACAGCACAGTATGAGTACAAGGTAATGCTTAGTCACTGGATGGAGCATGGAGATCACACAGCACAGTATGAGTACAAGGTAATGCTTAGTCACTGGATGGAGCATGGAGATCACACAGCACAGTATGAGTACAAGGTAATGCTTAGTCAGTCACTGGATGGAGCATGGAGATCACACAGCACAGTATGAGTACAAGGTAATGCTTAGTCACTGGATGGAGCATGGAGATCACACAGCACAGTATGAGTACAAGGTAATGCTTAGTCACTGGATGGAGCATGGAGATCACACAGCACAGTATGAGTACAAGGTAATGCTTAGTCAGTCACTGGATGCAGCATGGAGATCACACAGCACAGTATGAGTACAAGGTAATGCTTAGTCAGTCACTGGATGGAGCATGGAGATCACACAGCACAGTATGAGTACAAGGTAATGCTTAGTCACTGGATGGAGCATGGAGATCACACAGCCCAGTATAAGTACAAGGTAATGCTTAGTCACTGGAGGGGAGCATGGAGATCACACAGCACAGTATGAGTACAAGGTAATGCTTAGTCACTGGATGGAGCATGGAGATCACACAGCACAGTATGAGTACAAGGTAATGCTTAGTCACTGGATGGAGCATGGAGATCACACAGCACAGTATGAGTACAAGGTAATGCTTAGTCACTGGAGGGGAGCATAGAGATCACACAGCACAGTATGAGTACAAGGTAATGCTTAGTCAGTCACTGGATGGAGCATGGAGATCACACAGCACAGTATTAGTACAAGGTAATGCTTAGTCAGTCACTGGATGGAGCATGGAGATCACACAGCACAGTATTAGTACAAGGTAATGCTTAGTCAGTCACTGGATGCAGCATGGAGATCACACAGCACAGTATGAGTACCAGGTAATGCTTAGTCACTGGATGGAGCATGGAGATCACACAGCACAGTATGAGTACAAGGTAATGCTTAGTCAGTCACTGGATTGAGCATGGAGATCACACAGCACAGTATGAGTACAAGGTAATGCTTAGTCAGTCACTGGATGGAGCATGGAGATTAGGCAAGTTAGGTTCACTCAGATGCACAGCATGGGTGCACAGTAATGGAGGTGCAAGATCAGGTAGGACACAAAAGGAGGAGGACCCTGCCCAAAGGCTTACAATCTAGAGGGAGAGGTAAGGACACGAATGGTAGGGGTCCAGAGTTCAGCTGTGGGTTTAGAGCTCCAGTGAGGGGTGGTAGGCAAGAGTGAAAAGGTGAGTTTTGAGGGTCTTCTTGAAGGTGTTGAAGGAGGGGGCTGCCCTAATGGGTGGAGGGAGGGAGTTCCATAGTGTTGGAGCAGCTCTTGAGAAGTCTTGGAGGCGTGCATGGGACTGGGTGATGCGGGGGGGCGGTAAGGCGAAGTTCATTGGAGGAGCAGAGTTACACTTTGTCACTAAAAAGCCCTCTAAGCCAGTGGCAAATAACAAAATCCTCAAAATAATTTCAATCGTTTTTGGGTTTCACTTTTTAGGTATTTTTCAATTACAAAGTGCTAAAAATTATTTAAATAAAGATGACAATATAATATTTCCTAGGTAAAAACTCAGGATAAAAAGTTAAACCACTCGAGGGGCAAAGAGGGCAGTAGCAGAAACCGGGATATTATGGGCTCATTTGCAGAAGGGGTAGGGGAAAAAGTGGCAGGGAGGCTAGTCCCGAGTTGTCCCTCACTAATAAGTATGCTTGTTTGCGTAATATTGGGGAGGATGATTCAGGAGTAGCAATGCTGCAGCAGGATGTGCTCCTTAGCAACCAAGGGGCAGACTGCTGTAACCAGAAAGGGAATAGGAGTGCAGCTAAGGCTAGACAGGTACTGGTGGTAGGGGATTCAATTATTAGGCGCACAGATAGGGTAATCTGTCGAAGAAACCGCGAATGCCATACAGTCTGTTGCCTCCTGGGTGCTCGGGTTCGGCATGTAGCGGAAAGAATTGACAGATTACTGGGTGGGGCTGGGGAAGACCCGGCTGTCATGGTACACATTGGCACCAATGACAAAGTTAGTGGGAGATGGAAGGTCCTCAAAAATGATTTTCAGGTACTTGGAGATAAACTTAAAGCAAGGACCTCCAAGGTGGTGTTCTCCGAAATACTGCCAGTGCCACGCGCTACATCTGAGAGACAGAGGGAGCTTAGGGAGTTAAATAAGTGGCTGAGAAATTGGTGTAGGAAGGAAGGGTTTGGGTTCCTGGAGAACTGGGCAGACTTTGCAGTCGGCTACAGGTTCTACAGCAGGGATGGGCTGCACCTTAATGGGGAGGGAGCAGCTGCATTGGGGGAGAAGATGGCTAAACGGTAGGAGGAGATTTTAAACTAGGATCTGGGAGGAGGCAGGAGGATAAAGTCTCAATATGTAGACAAGATGAGGTAAAAAGACAGTGGGAACCTATCATTATGGAGGGTGGAGAGGGGGGTGGGGACAGTGTAAAGATTAAGGAGGTTGGTAAAAATTCAAGTAGCCCATTTCATGTAAACAAAATTGGTAAATGTGGTGGTAAAAATATAAAGTGCATGGTAACCAATGTTCGGAGCCTTGCAAATAAAATAGACGAGCTAGAGTTATTATTATTATTATTATTATTATTATTATTATTTAGTATTTATATAGCGCCGACATATTACGCAGCGCTGTACAGTGTATATATATATTGTCTTGTCAGAGTTCATTCTGAATGACAAAGGCTATGACATTGTGGGAATGTAATGATCGCTGCTGCAGCAGCTATTACTGGAAGTAGTAGTGCTGCAGCTCAGGCAGTTCTGATCTATTTCCATGCAAGCTGCATAGCTTTGTCTGTCTTTCCCTGCTGTCAGCTTGTGACTGATTATCATTCACCTGTGTGGGAATCTGCATGTCTGCTCCCATTGGATGACCTCAGTATAAAGATCTGCTTCCTGCAGGGTTTCCTTGGGTTTTCATAGCTTCAGCTTAAGCCTGCCTTGCTGTCGCTTTAGCCCCCGATCGTGTTTCTTGTTATAAAGATACTTTGCTGGTCTTTGCATCATATATTGGTTCATTGCCAATATATATGCATACCAGCACGTTTATTATTTTCCTTGTATTTGTGTTACGTTGATACATCAGTGTTGCTGATATATACGTACACGAACTGTTTATTTCCTGTGTTCAGTTAGTCAGTTTTCCAGCACGTTTTGGTAGTTTGCGCGTACCGTGAACACCCGTGCTGAGCTAGTTATCCTGTTCCTGGTCCTGTTTGTGGATTGCGTTCATCTCTGCGAAGAGATAACGAATCCTTCTGAATCCTGTTCTGTTCCTGTTTGTGGATTGCGTTCATCTCTGCGAAGAGATAACGAATCCTTCTGAATCCTGTTCTGTTACCGTTTGTGGATTGCGTTCATCTCTGCGAAGAGATAGCGAATCCTTCTGAGTCCTGTCCCCTGTATTACTCCAGTCCTAGTCAGCGTTCCTGCTTATGTCATATATCGGTTCATTGCCGATATATACATATGTTAGTCAGAAGTTACAAATAGTTTCATTGATAGCTGTAATTGTAATACGCTAGGAAAACATACTTATTGTATATTTATCTGTGTTACGTTCATCTATCTTAATCCTGCTATTTTCTGACTGTCCTGTCCTGTCTTTGTGAGGCACGCCATCGCCGCATCGCATTGGCTGCCTCATTCCAGTCTGTCTGGTTTTGGACGCTTGCTGTCGCTAAGTAGCCGCTAGCTAGCAAGCGTTCATTCTGTCTACATGTCCTGATCTCCTCAGTTCTGGTTTGTGCGCTCAGCGCTACTTTGCGCTGAGACGTTATAACGAAAGCATTGTTTGTGGCTGTCAGATCTGCACCGGCTCTGTGCGCCACAATCTCCTATTGGAGTCAGTCCTCCCCTCCACTATACTAGGGATAGCCTGTTTCCTGGTGCTAGTGTGTGTACCTTCTCCACGCCAGCTCATGCGTTGCATGCTGACTGTGGAGAATACACCACCAAGCCTTACAGGGAATAACCGAGACATGGATGGATGAAAGCCATGACTGGATAGCTAATATAGAGGGTTACAATGTGTTTAGGAGGGATAGAACAGGGAAAAAAGGTGGAGGGGTTTGTCTCTTTGTTAAGAATTCTCTTACAGCTGTCCTCAATGATGAGATGGAGGAAGATTGCGAAGATGTGGAGTCCGTTTGGGTAAATATTCATGGTGGAAATAAAAGTTGCCAATTGCTTATTGGGGTATGCTACAGGCCACCTCTTATTAATGAAGCTGCAGAACTGCGATTACTACAGCAGATTGAAAAAGCTGCAGGTAAAAATGAGGTCATAATTATGGGCGACTTCAACTTTCCAGACATTGACTGGGGTATTGAGGCTACCCATTCTGGTAAAAGCAGCAGATTTCTGGCAGCACTACAGGACAATTACTTGACTCAAATGGTAACTGAACCAACTAGGGGGAATGCGTTACTGGATCTGATCATTTCTAATAGACCAGATAATGTATCAAATGTGCAGGTTCAAGAACATTTGGGAAATAGTGATCACAACATGATAACGTTTGATCTGGTGACTGATAGACCACGGGGCAGCGGGACCACTAAAACTATGAATTTTAGAAAAGCAAAGTTCAATCAAATTAGGCAGGCACTAAGTTTGGTGAACTGGGATAATGTACTACAAGGGGAAGACACTGAAGGGAAATGGCAAGCTTTTAAACTTATACTCAATTAATACTGTAGTATGTATATCCCATATGGAAACAAAATGTCTAGGAATAAAAAAAGGCCTCTATGGATGAATAGAAAGGTTAAAGATAAAATGAAGAGGAAAAAGAATGCCTATAAGGTCTTAAAACAGGAGGGGACAGAGGCTGCATTAAGCAATTATAAGGAGTGCAATAAAAATTGTAAAAAAGAAATTAGGCAGGCAAAGATTGAAGCTGAAAAACAAATCGCTAAGGATATCAAATCTAACCCAAAAAAGTTTTACAAGTACATTAACTCTAAAAAAAGAAAGGTTGACTGTATAGGACTCCTAAAGGATGAGGGTGGGAACTCAATGGTGGATAACCAAGGTAAGGCAGAGTTATTAAATGCTTTCTTTGCTTCTGTCTTCACAAAAGAAACAGCACTAAATAAATTAAAAATAGACAAGGCACCTGGCCCGGATGGCATGCATCCTCGGGTCCTAAGGGAATTAAGTTCAGTTATAGATAAACCCTTTTATCTTATCTTGTGTGACTCTCTTGCAACTGGCAGAGTCCCAGTGGATTGGCGTACAGTCCACGTTTTCCCATTATTTAAGAAGGGCAAAAAATCTGATCCAGGAAATTATAGACCTGTAAGCTTAACATCAGTTGTATGCAAACTATTTGAGGGGTTACTAAGAGATACTATACATGACTTCATAGTAGAAAATAATCTTATTTCTCAGCATCAACATGGGTTTACTAAAGACAGGTCCTGTTTGACTAACATGCTCAGCTTTTATGAGGCAGTGAATGCTAATATGGATATTGGGAATGCTGTAGATGTGATATACTTGGACTTTGCAAAGGCCTTCGACACTGTTCCCCACAAAAGTCTGGTGCAAAAGTTGAGGATGCAAGGACTGGGGAAGAGTCTGTGTTCATGGATAGGGAACTGGCTAATGGACAGAAAACAAAGAGTTGTGGTCAATGGATCCAAAATGGGAGACTGTTAGCAGTGGGGTCCCACAGGGGTCTGTTCTGGGTCCAGTGCTCTTCAATTTATTTATTAATGACCTAGTAGATGCAGTAGTGAGCAATGTTGCTATTTCTGCAGATGATACAAAATTGTGCAGAATCATCAACTCTCAGGAAGATAGTGTCATATTGCAACAGGATCTGGATAGGATGGCTATATGGGCACATACATGGCAGATGAAATTCAATGTTGACAAATGTAAGGTCATGCATTTTGGACGTACTAATGATCTAGCACCATACAAAATAAATGGGATACAGTTGGGGACATCAAACTTGGAGAAGGACTTAGGAGTACTCATTGACAACAAGTTAAATAATCGTACTCAATGCCAAGCAGCTGCAGCTAAAGCTAACAAAATTTTGGGATGCATTAAAAGGGAAATAAAAACTCGAGATGCTAGCATAATATTGCCCCTGTTTAACTCTCTAGTAAGGCCACATCTGGAATATGGAATTCAGTTCTGGGCACCACATTACAAAAAAGATATTGCAGTTTTAGAGCTGGTGCAGAGACGAGCAACAAAATTGATACGTGGGATGGAAGGTCTCACTTATCAAGAAAGGTTAGATAAACTGGGTTTATTTAGTCTGGAGAAAAGACGCCTTAGAGGGGATCTAATTAACATGTATAAATACATCAGAGGGCAATATAATAGCTTGGCGGATGAGCTTTTTGTCCCTAGGCCTTCTCAAAGGACTAGAGGACATGATCTGCGCATTGAGGAAAAACGTTTTAGCCATTTATTTAGGAAAGGGTTCTTTACAGTTAGAGTGATTAAGATGTGGCATGCATTGCCACAGGAAGTCGTTATGGCAAACTCTATACCTGCATTTAAAGGGGGCTTAGATGCTTTCCTTGCGTTGAAAGACATCCATGGCTACAATTACTAGGTAATGCCTAATGATGTTGATCCAGGGATTTTATCTGATTGCCATCTGGAGTCGGGAAGGAATTTT